>NW_026776525.1:0-69977 GCF_030936135.1 Gavia stellata
TACAGGAGAGGCTGTGTACGTTGGAAGTTTTAGTAGGCTAAACAAGTTCAGAGCCCAAGTGTTTGTGGTTCGTTTGAGAGGTTACCAGTGGGAGATGAGGACCAGCAAGAGCTTTCAGGGCTGGCACCTTTAGTGTAGGAGCAATCCCTGGACGTTCGCATTTTCGGTGTTGAGCTCTGGCCAGATTGAGCAGGAGAGGCTGTGTACGTTGGAAGTTTTAGTAGGCTAAACAAGTTCAGAGCCCAAGTGTTTGTGGTTCGTTTGAGAGGTTACCAGTGGGAGATGAGGACCAGCAAGAGCTTTCAGGGCTGGCACCTTTAGTGTAGGAGCAATCGCCGGACGTTCGCAATTTCGGTGTTGAGCTCTGGCCAGATTGAGCAGGAGAGGCTGTGTACGTTGGAAGTTTTGGTAGGCTAAACAAGTTCAGAGCCCAAGTGTTTGTGGTTCGTTTGAGAGGTTACCAGTGGGAGATGAGGACCAGCAAGAGCTTTCAGGGCTGGCACCTTTAGTGTAGGAGCAATCGCCGGACGTTCGCAATTTCGGTGTTGAGCTCTGGCCAGATTGAGCAGGAGAGGCTGTGTACGTTGGAAGTTTTAGTAGGCTAAACAAGTTCAGAGCCCAAGTGTTTGTGGTTCGTTTGAGAAGTTACCAGTGGGAGATGAGGACCAGCAAGAGCTTTCAGGGCTGGCACCTTTAGTGTAGGAGCAATCGCCGGACGTTCGCAATTTCGGTGTTGAGCTCTGGCCAGATTGAGCAGGAGAGGCTGTGTACGTTGGAAGTTTTGGTAGGCTAAACAAGTTCAGAGCCCAAGTGTTTGTGGTTCGTTTGAGAGGTTACCAGTGGGAGATGAGGATCAGCAAGAGCTTTCAGGGCTGGCACCTTTAGTGTAGGAGCAATCGCTGGACGTTCGCATTTTCGGTGTTGAGCTCTGGCCAGATTGAGCAGGAGAGGCTGTGTACGTTGGAAGTTTTAGTAGGCTAAACAAGTTCAGAGCCCAAGTGTTTGTGGTTCGTTTGAGAGGTTACCAGTGGGAGATGAGGACCAGCAAGAGCTTTCAGGGCTGGCACCTTTAGTGTAGGAGCAATCGCCGGACGTTCGCAATTTCATTGTTGAGCTCTGGCCAGATTGAGCAGGAGAGGCTGTGTACGTTGGAAGTTTTAGTAGGCTAAACAAGTTCAGAGCCCAAGTGTTTGTGGTTCGTTTGAGAAGTTACCAGTGGGAGATGAGGACCAGCAAGAGCTTTCAGGGCTGGCACCTTTAGTGTAGGAGCAATCGCCGGACGTTCGCAATTTCGGTGTTGAGCTCTGGCCAGATTGAGCAGGAGAGGCTGTGTACGTTGGAAGTTTTAGTAGGCTAAACAAGTTCAGAGCCCAAGTGTTTGTGGTTCGTTTGAGAGGTTACCAGTGGGAGATGAGGACCAGCAAGAGCTTTCAGGGCTGGCATCTTTAGTGTAGGAGCAATCCCTGGACGTTCGCAATTCCGGTGTTGAGCTCTGGCCAGATTGAGCAGGAGAGGCTGTGTACGTTGGAAGTTTTGGTAGGCTAAACAAGTTCAGAGCCCAAGTGTTTGTGGTTCGTTTGAGAGGTTACCAGTGGGAGATGAGGACCAGCAAGAGCTTTCAGGGCTGGCACCTTTAGTGTAGGAGCAATCGCCGGACGTTCGCAATTTCGGTGTTGAGCTCTGGCCAGATTGAGCAGGAGAGGCTGTGTACGTTGGAAGTTTTAGTAGGCTAAACAAGTTCAGAGCCCAAGTGTTTGTGGTTCGTTTGAGAGGTTACCAGTGGGAGATGAGGATCAGCAAGAGCTTTCAGGGCTGGCACCTTTAGTGTAGGAGCAATCGCCGGACGTTCGCATTTTCGGTGTTGAGCTCTGGCCAGATTGAGCAGGAGAGGCTGTGTACGTTGGAAGTTTTAGTAGGCTAAACAAGTTCAGAGCCCAAGTGTTTGTGGTTCGTTTGAGAGGTTACCAGTGGGAGATGAGGACCAGCAAGAGCTTTCAGGGCTGGCACCTTTAGTGTAGGAGCAATCGCCGGACGTTCGCAATTTCGGTGTTGAGCTCTGGCCAGATTGAGCAGGAGAGGCTGTGTACGTTGGAAGTTTTAGTAGGCTAAACAAGTTCAGAGCCCAAGTGTTTGTGGTTCGTTTGAGAGGTTACCAGTGGGAGATGAGGACCAGCAAGAGCTTTCAGGGCTGGCACCTTTAGTGTAGGAGCAATCGCCGGACGTTCGCATTTTCGGTGTTGAGCTCTGGCCAGATTGAGCAGGAGAGGCTGTGTACGTTGGAAGTTTTGGTAGGCTAAACAAGTTCAGAGCCCAAGTGTTTGTGGTTCGTTTGAGAGGTTACCAGTGGGAGATGAGGACCAGCAAGAGCTTTCAGGGCTGGCACCTTTAGTGTAGGAGCAATCGCCGGACGTTCGCAATTTCGGTGTTGAGCTCTGGCCAGATTGAGCAGGAGAGGCTGTATACGTTGGAAGTTTTAGTAGGCTAAACAAGTTCAGAGCCCAAGTGTTTGTGGTTCGTTTGAGAGGTTACCAGTGGGAGATGAGGACCAGCAAGAGCTTTCAGGGCTGGCATCTTTAGTGTAGGAGCAATCCCTGGACGTTCGCAATTCCGGTGTTGAGCTCTGGCCAGATTGAGCAGGAGAGGCTGTGTACGTTGGAAGTTTTAGTAGGCTAAACAAGTTCAGAGCCCAAGTGTTTGTGGTTCGTTTGAGAGGTTACCAGTGGGAGATGAGGACCAGCAAGAGCTTTCAGGGCTGGCACCTTTAGTGTAGGAGCAATTGCTGGACGTTCGCAATTTCGGTGTTGAGCTCTGGCCAGATTGAACAGGAGAGGCTGTGTACGTTGGAAGTTTTAGTAGGCTAAACAAGTTCAGAGCCCAAGTGTTTGTGGTTCGTTTGAGAGGTTACCAGTGGGAGATGAGGACCAGCAAGAGCTTTCAGGGCTGGCACCTTTAGTGTGGGAGCAATCCCTGGACGTTCGCATTTTCGGTGTTGAGCTCTGGCCAGATTGAGCAGGAGAGGCTGTGTACGTTGGAAGTTTTGGTAGGCTAAACAAGTTCAGAGCCCAAGTGTTTGTGGTTCGTTTGAGAGGTTACCAGTGGGAGATGAGGACCAGCAAGAGCTTTCAGGGCTGGCACCTTTAGTGTAGGAGCAATCGCCGGACGTTCGCAATTTCGGTGTTGAGCTCTGGCCAGATTGAGCAGGAGAGGCTGTATACGTTGGAAGTTTTAGTAGGCTAAACAAGTTCAGAGCCCAAGTGTTTGTGGTTCGTTTGAGAGGTTACCAGTGGGAGATGAGGACCAGCAAGAGCTTTCAGGGCTGGCATCTTTAGTGTAGGAGCAATCCCTGGACGTTCGCAATTCCGGTGTTGAGCTCTGGCCAGATTGAGCAGGAGAGGCTGTGTACGTTGGAAGTTTTAGTAGGCTAAACAAGTTCAGAGCCCAAGTGTTTGTGGTTCGTTTGAGAGGTTACCAGTGGGAGATGAGGACCAGCAAGAGCTTTCAGGGCTGGCACCTTTAGTGTAGGAGCAATTGCTGGACGTTCGCAATTTCGGTGTTGAGCTCTGGCCAGATTGAACAGGAGAGGCTGTGTACGTTGGAAGTTTTAGTAGGCTAAACAAGTTCAGAGCCCAAGTGTTTGTGGTTCGTTTGAGAGGTTACCAGTGGGAGATGAGGACCAGCAAGAGCTTTCAGGGCTGGCACCTTTAGTGTAGGAGCAATCGCCGGACGTTCGCATTTTCGGTGTTGAGCTCTGGCCAGATTGAGCAGGAGAGGCTGTGTACGTTGGAAGTTTTGGTAGGCTAAACAAGTTCAGAGCCCAAGTGTTTGTGGTTCGTTTGAGAGGTTACCAGTGGGAGATGAGGACCAGCAAGAGCTTTCAGGGCTGGCACCTTTAGTGTAGGAGCAATCGCCGGACGTTCGCAATTTCGGTGTTGAGCTCTGGCCAGATTGAGCAGGAGAGGCTGTATACGTTGGAAGTTTTAGTAGGCTAAACAAGTTCAGAGCCCAAGTGTTTGTGGTTCGTTTGAGAGGTTACCAGTGGGAGATGAGGACCAGCAAGAGCTTTCAGGGCTGGCATCTTTAGTGTAGGAGCAATCCCTGGACGTTCGCAATTCCGGTGTTGAGCTCTGGCCAGATTGAGCAGGAGAGGCTGTGTACGTTGGAAGTTTTAGTAGGCTAAACAAGTTCAGAGCCCAAGTGTTTGTGGTTCGTTTGAGAGGTTACCAGTGGGAGATGAGGACCAGCAAGAGCTTTCAGGGCTGGCACCTTTAGTGTAGGAGCAATTGCTGGACGTTCGCAATTTCGGTGTTGAGCTCTGGCCAGATTGAGCAGGAGAGGCTGTGTACGTTGGAAGTTTTAGTAGGCTAAACAAGTTCAGAGCCCAAGTGTTTGTGGTTCGTTTGAGAGGTTACCAGTGGGAGATGAGGACCAGCAAGAGCTTTCAGGGCTGGCACCTTTAGTGTAGGAGCAATCGCCGGACGTTCGCAATTTCGGTGTTGAGCTCTGGCCAGATTGAGCAGGAGAGGCTGTGTACGTTGGAAGTTTTAGTAGGCTAAACAAGTTCAGAGCCCAAGTGTTTGTGGTTCGTTTGAGAAGTTACCAGTGGGAGATGAGGACCAGCAAGAGCTTTCAGGGCTGGCACCTTTAGTGTAGGAGCAATCGCCGGACGTTCGCAATTTCGTTGTTGAGCTCTGGCCAGATTGAGCAGGAGAGGCTGTGTACGTTGGAAGTTTTAGTAGGCTAAACAAGTTCAGAGCCCAAGTGTTTGTGGTTCGTTTGAGAGGTTACCAGTGGGAGATGAGGACCAGCAAGAGCTTTCAGGGCTGGCACCTTTAGTGTAGGAGCAATCCCTGGACGTTCGCAATTCCGGTGTTGAGCTCTGGCCAGATTGAGCAGGAGAGGCTGTGTACGTTGGAAGTTTTGGTAGGCTAAACAAGTTCAGAGCCCAAGTGTTTGTGGTTCTTTTGAGAGGTTACCAGTGGGAGATGAGGACCAGCAAGAGCTTTCAGGGCTGGCACCTTTAGTGTAGGAGCAATCGCCGGACGTTCGCAATTTCGGTGTTGAGCTCTGGCCAGATTGAGCAGGAGAGGCTGTGTACGTTGGAAGTTTTAGTAGGCTAAACAAGTTCAGAGCCCAAGTCTTTGTGGTTCGTTTGAGAGGTTACCAGTGGGAGATGAGGATCAGCAAGAGCTTTCAGGGCTGGCACCTTTAGTGTAGGAGCAATTGCTGGACGTTCGCAATTCCGGTGTTGAGCTCTGGCCAGATTGAGCAGGACAGGCTGTGTACGTTGGAAGTTTTAGTAGGCTAAACAAGTTCAGAGCCCAAGTGTTTGTGGTTCGTTTGAGAGGTTACCAGTGGGAGATGAGGACCAGCAAGAGCTTTCAGGGCTGGCACCTTTAGTGTAGGAGCAATCGCCGGACGTTCGCAATTTCGGTGTTGAGCTCTGGCCAGATTGAGCAGGAGAGGCTGTGTACGTTGGAAGTTTTAGTAGGCTAAACAAGTTCAGAGCCCAAGTGTTTGTGGTTCGTTTGAGAGGTTACCAGTGGGAGATGAGGACCAGCAAGAGCTTTCAGGGCTGGCACCTTTAGTGTAGGAGCAATCGCCGGACGTTCGCAATTTCGGTGTTGAGCTCTGGCCAGATTGAGCAGGAGAGGCTGTGTACGTTGGAAGTTTTAGTAGGCTAAACAAGTTCAGAGCCCAAGTGTTTGTGGTTCGTTTGAGAGGTTACCAGTGGGAGATGAGGACCAGCAAGAGCTTTCAGGGCTGGCACCTTTAGTGTAGGAGCAATCGCCGGACATTCGCAATTTCGGTGTTGAGCTCTGGCCAGATTGAGCAGGAGAGGCTGTGTACGTTGGAAGTTTTAGTAGGCTAAACAAGTTCAGAGCCCAAGTGTTTGTGGTTCGTTTGAGAAGTTACCAGTGGGAGATGAGGACCAGCAAGAGCTTTCAGGGCTGGCACCTTTAGTGTAGGAGCAATCGCCGGACGTTCGCAATTTCGGTGTTGAGCTCTGGCCAGATTGAGCAGGAGAGGCTGTGTACGTTGGAAGTTTTGGTAGGCTAAACAAGTTCAGAGCCCAAGTGTTTGTGGTTCGTTTGAGAGGTTACCAGTGGGAGATGAGGACCAGCAAGAGCTTTCAGGGCTGGCACCTTTAGTGTAGGAGCAATCGCCGGACGTTCGCAATTTCATTGTTGAGCTCTGGCCAGATTGAGCAGGAGAGGCTGTGTACGTTGGAAGTTTTAGTAGGCTAAACAAGTTCAGAGCCCAAGTGTTTGTGGTTCGTTTGAGAAGTTACCAGTGGGAGATGAGGACCAGCAAGAGCTTTCAGGGCTGGCACCTTTAGTGTAGGAGCAATCCCTGGACGTTCGCATTTTCGGTGTTGAGCTCTGGCCAGATTGAGCAGGAGAGGCTGTGTACGTTGGAAGTTTTAGTAGGCTAAACAAGTTCAGAGCCCAAGTCTTTGTGGTTCGTTTGAGAGGTTACCAGTGGGAGATGAGGACCAGCAAGAGCTTTCAGGGCTGGCACCTTTAGTGTAGGAGCAATCGCCGGACGTTCGCAATTTCGGTGTTGAGCTCTGGCCAGATTGAGCAGGAGAGGCTGTGTACGTTGGAAGTTTTGGTAGGCTAAACAAGTTCAGAGCCCAAGTGTTTGTGGTTCGTTTGAGAGGTTACCAGTGGGAGATGAGGACCAGCAAGAGCTTTCAGGGCTGGCACCTTTAGTGTAGGAGCAATCGCCGGACGTTCGCAATTTCGGTGTTGAGCTCTGGCCAGATTGAGCAGGAGAGGCTGTGTACGTTGGAAGTTTTAGTAGGCTAAACAAGTTCAGAGCCCAAGTGTTTGTGGTTCGTTTGAGAAGTTACCAGTGGGAGATGAGGACCAGCAAGAGCTTTCAGGGCTGGCACCTTTAGTGTAGGAGCAATCGCCGGACGTTCGCAATTTCGGTGTTGAGCTCTGGCCAGATTGAGCAGGAGAGGCTGTGTACGTTGGAAGTTTTGGTAGGCTAAACAAGTTCAGAGCCCAAGTGTTTGTGGTTCGTTTGAGAGGTTACCAGTGGGAGATGAGGATCAGCAAGAGCTTTCAGGGCTGGCACCTTTAGTGTAGGAGCAATCGCTGGACGTTCGCATTTTCGGTGTTGAGCTCTGGCCAGATTGAGCAGGAGAGGCTGTGTACGTTGGAAGTTTTAGTAGGCTAAACAAGTTCAGAGCCCAAGTGTTTGTGGTTCGTTTGAGAGGTTACCAGTGGGAGATGAGGACCAGCAAGAGCTTTCAGGGCTGGCACCTTTAGTGTAGGAGCAATCGCCGGACGTTCGCAATTTCATTGTTGAGCTCTGGCCAGATTGAGCAGGAGAGGCTGTGTACGTTGGAAGTTTTAGTAGGCTAAACAAGTTCAGAGCCCAAGTGTTTGTGGTTCGTTTGAGAAGTTACCAGTGGGAGATGAGGACCAGCAAGAGCTTTCAGGGCTGGCACCTTTAGTGTAGGAGCAATCGCCGGACGTTCGCAATTTCGGTGTTGAGCTCTGGCCAGATTGAGCAGGAGAGGCTGTGTACGTTGGAAGTTTTAGTAGGCTAAACAAGTTCAGAGCCCAAGTGTTTGTGGTTCGTTTGAGAGGTTACCAGTGGGAGATGAGGACCAGCAAGAGCTTTCAGGGCTGGCATCTTTAGTGTAGGAGCAATCCCTGGACGTTCGCAATTCCGGTGTTGAGCTCTGGCCAGATTGAGCAGGAGAGGCTGTGTACGTTGGAAGTTTTGGTAGGCTAAACAAGTTCAGAGCCCAAGTGTTTGTGGTTCGTTTGAGAGGTTACCAGTGGGAGATGAGGACCAGCAAGAGCTTTCAGGGCTGGCACCTTTAGTGTAGGAGCAATCGCCGGACGTTCGCAATTTCGGTGTTGAGCTCTGGCCAGATTGAGCAGGAGAGGCTGTGTACGTTGGAAGTTTTAGTAGGCTAAACAAGTTCAGAGCCCAAGTGTTTGTGGTTCGTTTGAGAGGTTACCAGTGGGAGATGAGGATCAGCAAGAGCTTTCAGGGCTGGCACCTTTAGTGTAGGAGCAATCGCCGGACGTTCGCAATTCCGGTGTTGAGCTCTGGCCAGATTGAGCAGGAGAGGCTGTGTACGTTGGAAGTTTTAGTAGGCTAAACAAGTTCAGAGCCCAAGTGTTTGTGGTTCGTTTGAGAGGTTACCAGTGGGAGATGAGGACCAGCAAGAGCTTTCAGGGCTGGCACCTTTAGTGTAGGAGCAATCGCCGGACGTTCGCAATTTCGGTGTTGAGCTCTGGCCAGATTGAGCAGGAGAGGCTGTGTACGTTGGAAGTTTTAGTAGGCTAAACAAGTTCAGAGCCCAAGTGTTTGTGGTTCGTTTGAGAGGTTACCAGTGGGAGATGAGGACCAGCAAGAGCTTTCAGGGCTGGCACCTTTAGTGTAGGAGCAATCGCCGGACGTTCGCATTTTCGGTGTTGAGCTCTGGCCAGATTGAGCAGGAGAGGCTGTGTACGTTGGAAGTTTTGGTAGGCTAAACAAGTTCAGAGCCCAAGTGTTTGTGGTTCGTTTGAGAGGTTACCAGTGGGAGATGAGGACCAGCAAGAGCTTTCAGGGCTGGCACCTTTAGTGTAGGAGCAATCGCCGGACGTTCGCAATTTCGGTGTTGAGCTCTGGCCAGATTGAGCAGGAGAGGCTGTATACGTTGGAAGTTTTAGTAGGCTAAACAAGTTCAGAGCCCAAGTGTTTGTGGTTCGTTTGAGAGGTTACCAGTGGGAGATGAGGACCAGCAAGAGCTTTCAGGGCTGGCATCTTTAGTGTAGGAGCAATCCCTGGACGTTCGCAATTCCGGTGTTGAGCTCTGGCCAGATTGAGCAGGAGAGGCTGTGTACGTTGGAAGTTTTAGTAGGCTAAACAAGTTCAGAGCCCAAGTGTTTGTGGTTCGTTTGAGAGGTTACCAGTGGGAGATGAGGACCAGCAAGAGCTTTCAGGGCTGGCACCTTTAGTGTAGGAGCAATTGCTGGACGTTCGCAATTTCGGTGTTGAGCTCTGGCCAGATTGAACAGGAGAGGCTGTGTACGTTGGAAGTTTTAGTAGGCTAAACAAGTTCAGAGCCCAAGTGTTTGTGGTTCGTTTGAGAGGTTACCAGTGGGAGATGAGGACCAGCAAGAGCTTTCAGGGCTGGCACCTTTAGTGTGGGAGCAATCCCTGGACGTTCGCATTTTCGGTGTTGAGCTCTGGCCAGATTGAGCAGGAGAGGCTGTGTACGTTGGAAGTTTTAGTAGGCTAAACAAGTTCAGAGCCCAAGTGTTTGTGGTTCGTTTGAGAGGTTACCAGTGGGAGATGAGGACCAGCAAGAGCTTTCAGGGCTGGCACCTTTAGTGTAGGAGCAATCGCCGGACGTTCGCAATTTCGGTGTTGAGCTCTGGCCAGATTGAGCAGGAGAGGCTGTGTACGTTGGAAGTTTTAGTAGGCTAAACAAGTTCAGAGCCCAAGTGTTTGTGGTTCGTTTGAGAAGTTACCAGTGGGAGATGAGGACCAGCAAGAGCTTTCAGGGCTGGCACCTTTAGTGTAGGAGCAATCGCCGGACGTTCGCAATTTCGTTGTTGAGCTCTGGCCAGATTGAGCAGGAGAGGCTGTGTACGTTGGAAGTTTTAGTAGGCTAAACAAGTTCAGAGCCCAAGTGTTTGTGGTTCGTTTGAGAGGTTACCAGTGGGAGATGAGGACCAGCAAGAGCTTTCAGGGCTGGCACCTTTAGTGTAGGAGCAATCCCTGGACGTTCGCAATTCCGGTGTTGAGCTCTGGCCAGATTGAGCAGGAGAGGCTGTGTACGTTGGAAGTTTTGGTAGGCTAAACAAGTTCAGAGCCCAAGTGTTTGTGGTTCTTTTGAGAGGTTACCAGTGGGAGATGAGGACCAGCAAGAGCTTTCAGGGCTGGCACCTTTAGTGTAGGAGCAATCGCCGGACGTTCGCAATTTCGGTGTTGAGCTCTGGCCAGATTGAGCAGGAGAGGCTGTGTACGTTGGAAGTTTTAGTAGGCTAAACAAGTTCAGAGCCCAAGTCTTTGTGGTTCGTTTGAGAGGTTACCAGTGGGAGATGAGGATCAGCAAGAGCTTTCAGGGCTGGCACCTTTAGTGTAGGAGCAATTGCTGGACGTTCGCAATTCCGGTGTTGAGCTCTGGCCAGATTGAGCAGGACAGGCTGTGTACGTTGGAAGTTTTAGTAGGCTAAACAAGTTCAGAGCCCAAGTGTTTGTGGTTCGTTTGAGAGGTTACCAGTGGGAGATGAGGACCAGCAAGAGCTTTCAGGGCTGGCACCTTTAGTGTAGGAGCAATCGCCGGACGTTCGCAATTTCGGTGTTGAGCTCTGGCCAGATTGAGCAGGAGAGGCTGTGTACGTTGGAAGTTTTAGTAGGCTAAACAAGTTCAGAGCCCAAGTGTTTGTGGTTCGTTTGAGAGGTTACCAGTGGGAGATGAGGACCAGCAAGAGCTTTCAGGGCTGGCACCTTTAGTGTAGGAGCAATCGCCGGACGTTCGCAATTTCGGTGTTGAGCTCTGGCCAGATTGAGCAGGAGAGGCTGTGTACGTTGGAAGTTTTAGTAGGCTAAACAAGTTCAGAGCCCAAGTGTTTGTGGTTCGTTTGAGAGGTTACCAGTGGGAGATGAGGACCAGCAAGAGCTTTCAGGGCTGGCACCTTTAGTGTAGGAGCAATCGCCGGACATTCGCAATTTCGGTGTTGAGCTCTGGCCAGATTGAGCAGGAGAGGCTGTGTACGTTGGAAGTTTTAGTAGGCTAAACAAGTTCAGAGCCCAAGTGTTTGTGGTTCGTTTGAGAAGTTACCAGTGGGAGATGAGGACCAGCAAGAGCTTTCAGGGCTGGCACCTTTAGTGTAGGAGCAATCGCCGGACGTTCGCAATTTCGGTGTTGAGCTCTGGCCAGATTGAGCAGGAGAGGCTGTGTACGTTGGAAGTTTTGGTAGGCTAAACAAGTTCAGAGCCCAAGTGTTTGTGGTTCGTTTGAGAGGTTACCAGTGGGAGATGAGGACCAGCAAGAGCTTTCAGGGCTGGCACCTTTAGTGTAGGAGCAATCGCCGGACGTTCGCAATTTCATTGTTGAGCTCTGGCCAGATTGAGCAGGAGAGGCTGTGTACGTTGGAAGTTTTAGTAGGCTAAACAAGTTCAGAGCCCAAGTGTTTGTGGTTCGTTTGAGAAGTTACCAGTGGGAGATGAGGACCAGCAAGAGCTTTCAGGGCTGGCACCTTTAGTGTAGGAGCAATCGCCGGACGTTCGCAATTTCGGTGTTGAGCTCTGGCCAGATTGAGCAGGAGAGGCTGTGTACGTTGGAAGTTTTAGTAGGCTAAACAAGTTCAGAGCCCAAGTGTTTGTGGTTCGTTTGAGAGGTTACCAGTGGGAGATGAGGACCAGCAAGAGCTTTCAGGGCTGGCACCTTTAGTGTAGGAGCAATCCCTGGACGTTCGCAATTCCGGTGTTGAGCTCTGGCCAGATTGAGCAGGAGAGGCTGTGTACGTTGGAAGTTTTGGTAGGCTAAACAAGTTCAGAGCCCAAGTGTTTGTGGTTCGTTTGAGAGGTTACCAGTGGGAGATGAGGACCAGCAAGAGCTTTCAGGGCTGGCACCTTTAGTGTAGGAGCAATCGCCGGACGTTCGCAATTTCGGTGTTGAGCTCTGGCCAGATTGAGCAGGAGAGGTTGTGTACGTTGGAAGTTTTAGTAGGCTAAACAAGTTCAGAGCCCAAGTGTTTGTGGTTCGTTTGAGAGGTTACCAGTGGGAGATGAGGATCAGCAAGAGCTTTCAGGGCTGGCACCTTTAGTGTAGGAGCAATCGCCGGACGTTCGCAATTCCGGTGTTGAGCTCTGGCCAGATTGAGCAGGACAGGCTGTGTACGTTGGAAGTTTTAGTAGGCTAAACAAGTTCAGAGCCCAAGTGTTTGTGGTTCGTTTGAGAGGTTACCAGTGGGAGATGAGGACCAGCAAGAGCTTTCAGGGCTGGCATCTTTAGTGTAGGAGCAATCCCTGGACGTTCGCAATTCCGGTGTTGAGCTCTGGCCAGATTGAGCAGGAGAGGCTGTGTACGTTGGAAGTTTTGGTAGGCTAAACAAGTTCAGAGCCCAAGTGTTTGTGGTTCGTTTGAGAGGTTACCAGTGGGAGATGAGGACCAGCAAGAGCTTTCAGGGCTGGCACCTTTAGTGTAGGAGCAATCCCTGGACGTTCGCAATTTCGGTGTTGAATTTTGGCCAGATTGAGCAGGAGAGGCTGTGTACGTTGGAAGTTTTAGTAGGCTAAACAAGTTCAGAGCCCAAGTGTTTGTGGTTCGTTTGAGAGGTTACCAGTGGGAGATGAGGACCAGCAAGAGCTTTCAGGGCTGGCACCTTTAGTGTGGGAGCAATCCCTGGACGTTCGCATTTTCGGTGTTGAGCTCTGGCCAGATTGAGCAGGAGAGGCTGTGTACGTTGGAAGTTTTAGTAGGCTAAACAAGTTCAGAGCCCAAGTGTTTGTGGTTCGTTTGAGAGGTTACCAGTGGGAGATGAGGACCAGCAAGAGCTTTCAGGGCTGGCACCTTTAGTGTAGGAGCAATCGCCGGACGTTCGCAATTTCGGTGTTGAGCTCTGGCCAGATTGAGCAGGAGAGGCTGTGTACGTTGGAAGTTTTAGTAGGCTAAACAAGTTCAGAGCCCAAGTGTTTGTGGTTCGTTTGAGAAGTTACCAGTGGGAGATGAGGACCAGCAAGAGCTTTCAGGGCTGGCACCTTTAGTGTAGGAGCAATCGCCGGACGTTCGCAATTTCGGTGTTGAGCTCTGGCCAGATTGAGCAGGAGAGGCTGTGTACGTTGGAAGTTTTAGTAGGCTAAACAAGTCCAGAGCCCAAGTGTTTGTGGTTCGTTTGAGAGGTTACCAGTGGGAGATGAGGACCAGCAAGAGCTTTCAGGGCTGGCATCTTTAGTGTAGGAGCAATCCCTGGACGTTCGCAATTCCGGTGTTGAGCTCTGGCCAGATTGAGCAGGAGAGGCTGTGTACGTTGGAAGTTTTGGTAGGCTAAACAAGTTCAGAGCCCAAGTGTTTGTGGTTCTTTTGAGAGGTTACCAGTGGGAGATGAGGACCAGCAAGAGCTTTCAGGGCTGGCACCTTTAGTGTAGGAGCAATCGCCGGACGTTCGCAATTTCGGTGTTGAGCTCTGGCCAGATTGAGCAGGAGAGGCTGTGTACGTTGGAAGTTTTAGTAGGCTAAACAAGTTCAGAGCCCAAGTCTTTGTGGTTCGTTTGAGAGGTTACCAGTGGGAGATGAGGATCAGCAAGAGCTTTCAGGGCTGGCACCTTTAGTGTAGGAGCAATTGCTGGACGTTCGCAATTTCGGTGTTGAGCTCTGGCCAGATTGAGCAGGAGAGGCTGTGTACGTTGGAAGTTTTAGTAGGCTAAACAAGTTCAGAGCCCAAGTGTTTGTGGTTCGTTTGAGAGGTTACCAGTGGGAGATGAGGACCAGCAAGAGCTTTCAGGGCTGGCATCTTTAGTGTAGGAGCAATCCCTGGACGTTCGCAATTCCGGTGTTGAGCTCTGGCCAGATTGAGCAGGAGAGGCTGTGTACGTTGGAAGTTTTGGTAGGCTAAACAAGTTCAGAGCCCAAGTGTTTGTGGTTCTTTTGAGAGGTTACCAGTGGGAGATGAGGACCAGCAAGAGCTTTCAGGGCTGGCACCTTTAGTGTAGGAGCAATCGCCGGACGTTCGCAATTTCGGTGTTGAGCTCTGGCCAGATTGAGCAGGAGAGGCTGTGTACGTTGGAAGTTTTAGTAGGCTAAACAAGTTCAGAGCCCAAGTGTTTGTGGTTCGTTTGAGAGGTTACCAGTGGGAGATGAGGATCAGCAAGAGCTTTCAGGGCTGGCACCTTTAGTGTAGGAGCAATTGCTGGACGTTCGCAATTCCGGTGTTGAGCTCTGGCCAGATTGAGCAGGACAGGCTGTGTACGTTGGAAGTTTTAGTAGGCTAAACAAGTTCAGAGCCCAAGTGTTTGTGGTTCGTTTGAGAGGTTACCAGTGGGAGATGAGGACCAGCAAGAGCTTTCAGGGCTGGCACCTTTAGTGTAGGAGCAATCGCCGGACGTTCGCAATTCCGGTGTTGAGCTCTGGCCAGATTGAGCAGGAGAGGCTGTGTACGTTGGAAGTTTTGGTAGGCTAAACAAGTTCAGAGCCCAAGTGTTTGTGGTTCGTTTGAGAGGTTACCAGTGGGAGATGAGGATCAGCAAGAGCTTTCAGGGCTGGCACCTTTAGTGTAGGAGCAATTGCTGGACGTTCGCAATTCCGGTGTTGAGCTCTGGCCAGATTGAGCAGGACAGGCTGTGTACGTTGGAAGTTTTAGTAGCCAAAACAAGTTCAGAGCCCAAGTGTTTGTGGTTCGTTTGAGAGGTTATCAGTGGGAGATGAGGACCAGCAAGAGCTTTCAGGGCTGGCACCTTTAGTGTGGGAGCAATCCCTGGACGTTCGCATTTTCGGTGTTGAGCTCTGGCCAGATTGAGCAGGAGAGGCTGTGTACGTTGGAAGTTTTAGTAGGCTAAACAAGTTCAGAGCCCAAGTGTTTGTGGTTCGTTTGAGAGGTTACCAGTGGGAGATGAGGACCAGCAAGAGCTTTCAGGGCTGGCACCTTTAGTGTAGGAGCAATCGCCGGACGTTCGCAATTTCGGTGTTGAGCTCTGGCCAGATTGAGCAGGAGAGGCTGTGTACGTTGGAAGTTTTAGTAGGCTAAACAAGTTCAGAGCCCAAGTGTTTGTGGTTCGTTTGAGAGGTTACCAGTGGGAGATGAGGACCAGCAAGAGCTTTCAGGGCTGGCACCTTTAGTGTAGGAGCAATCCCTGGACGTTCGCAATTCCGGTGTTGAGTTCTGGCCAGATTGAGCAGGAGAGGCTGTGTACGTTGGAAGTTTTGGTAGGCTAAACAAGTTCAGAGCCCAAGTGTTTGTGGTTCGTTTGAGAGGTTACCAGTGGGAGATGAGGACCAGCAAGAGCTTTCAGGGCTGGCACCTTTAGTGTAGGAGCAATCGCCGGACGTTCGCAATTTCGGTGTTGAGCTCTGGCCAGATTGAGCAGGAGAGGCTGTGTACGTTGGAAGTTTTAGTAGGCTAAACAAGTTCAGAGCCCAAGTGTTTGTGGTTCGTTTGAGAGGTTACCAGTGGGAGATGAGGACCAGCAAGAGCTTTCAGGGCTGGCACCTTTAGTGTAGGAGCAATCGCCGGACGTTCGCAATTTCGGTGTTGAGCTCTGGCCAGATTGAGCAGGAGAGGCTGTGTACGTTGGAAGTTTTAGTAGGCTAAACAAGTTCAGAGCCCAAGTGTTTGTGGTTCGTTTGAGAGGTTACCAGTGGGAGATGAGGACCAGCAAGAGCTTTCAGGGCTGGCACCATTAGTGTAGGAGCAATCCCTGGACGTTCGCAATTCCGGTGTTGAGCTCTGGCCAGATTGAGCAGGAGAGGCTGTGTACGTTGGAAGTTTTAGTAGGCTAAACAAGTTCAGAGCCCAAGTGTTTGTGGTTCGTTTGAGAGGTTACCAGTGGGAGATGAGGACCAGCAAGAGCTTTCAGGGCTGGCACCTTTAGTGTAGGAGCAATCCCTGGACGTTCGCAATTCCGGTGTTGAGCTCTGGCCAGATTGAGCAGGAGAGGCTGTGTACGTTGGAAGTTTTGGTAGGCTAAACAAGTTCAGAGCCCAAGTGTTTGTGGTTCTTTTGAGAGGTTACCAGTGGGAGATGAGGACCAGCAAGAGCTTTCAGGGCTGGCACCTTTAGTGTAGGAGCAATCGCCGGACGTTCGCAATTTCGGTGTTGAGCTCTGGCCAGATTGAGCAGGAGAGGCTGTGTACGTTGGAAGTTTTAGTAGGCTAAACAAGTTCAGAGCCCAAGTGTTTGTGGTTCGTTTGAGAGGTTACCAGTGGGAGATGAGGACCAGCAAGAGCTTTCAGGGCTGGCATCTTTAGTGTAGGAGCAATCCCTGGACGTTCGCATTTTCGGTGTTGAGCTCTGGCCAGATTGAGCAGGAGAGGCTGTGTACGTTGGAAGTTTTAGTAGGCTAAACAAGTTCAGAGCACAAGTGTTTGTGGTTCGTTTGAGAGGTTACCAGTGGGAGATGAGGACCAGCAAGAGCTTTCAGGGCTGGCACCTTTAGTGTAGGAGCAATCGCTGGACGTTCGCATTTTCGGTGTTGAGCTCTGGCCAGATTGAGCAGGAGAGGCTGTGTACGTTGGAAGTTTTAGTAGCCAAAACAAGTTCAGAGCCCAAGTGTTTGTGGTTCGTTTGAGAGGTTACCAGTGGGAGATGAGGACCAGCAAGAGCTTTCAGGGCTGGCACCTTTAGTGTAGGAGCAATCGCCGGACGTTCGCAATTTCGGTGTTGAGCTCTGGCCAGATTGAGCAGGAGAGGCTGTGTACGTTGGAAGTTTTGGTAGGCTAAACAAGTTCAGAGCCCAAGTGTTTGTGGTTCGTTTGAGAAGTTACCAGTGGGAGATGAGGACCAGCAAGAGCTTTCAGGGCTGGCACCTTTAGTGTAGGAGCAATCGCCGGACGTTCGCAATTTCGGTGTTGAGCTCTGGCCAGATTGAGCAGGAGAGGCTGTGTACGTTGGAAGTTTTAGTAGGCTAAACAAGTTCAGAGCCCAAGTGTTTGTGGTTCGTTTGAGAGGTTACCAGTGGGAGATGAGGACCAGCAAGAGCTTTCAGGGCTGGCACCTTTAGTGTAGGAGCAATCCCTGGACGTTCGCAATTCCGGTGTTGAGCTCTGGCCAGATTGAGCAGGACAGGCTGTGTACGTTGGAAGTTTTAGTAGGCTAAACAAGTTCAGAGGCCAAGTGTTTGTGGTTCGTTTGAGAGGTTACCAGTGGGAGATGAGGACCAGCAAGAGCTTTCAGGGCTGGCACCTTTAGTGTAGGAGCAATTGCTGGACGTTCGCATTTTCGGTGTTGAGCTCTGGCCAGATTGAGCAGGAGAGGCTGTGTACGTTGGAAGTTTTAGTAGGCTAAACAAGTTCAGAGCCCAAGTGTTTGTGGTTCGTTTGAGAGGTTACCAGTGGGAGATGAGGACCAGCAAGAGCTTTCAGGGCTGGCACCTTTAGTGTAGGAGCAATCGCCGGACGTTCGCAATTTCGGTGTTGAGCTCTGGCCAGATTGAGCAGGAGAGGCTGTGTACGTTGGAAGTTTTAGTAGGCTAAACAAGTTCAGAGCCCAAGTGTTTGTGGTTCGTTTGAGAGGTTACCAGTGGGAGATGAGGACCAGCAAGAGCTTTCAGGGCTGGCATCTTTAGTGTAGGAGCAATCCCTGGACGTTCGCAATTCCGGTGTTGAGCTCTGGCCAGATTGAGCAGGACAGGCTGTGTACGTTGGAAGTTTTGGTAGGCTAAACAAGTTCAGAGCCCAAGTGTTTGTGGTTCTTTTGAGAGGTTACCAGTGGGAGATGAGGACCAGCAAGAGCTTTCAGGGCTGGCACCTTTAGTGTAGGAGCAATCGCCGGACGTTCGCAATTCCGGTGTTGAGCTCTGGCCAGATTGAGCAGGAGAGGCTGTGTACGTTGGAAGTTTTAGTAGGCTAAACAAGTTCAGAGCCCAAGTGTTTGTGGTTCGTTTGAGAGGTTACCAGTGGGAGATGAGGATCAGCAAGAGCTTTCAGGGCTGGCACCTTTAGTGTAGGAGCAATCGCCGGACGTTCGCAATTTCGGTGTTGAGCTCTGGCCAGATTGAGCAGGAGAGGCTGTGTACGTTGGAAGTTTTAGTAGCCAAAACAAGTTCAGAGCCCAAGTGTTTGTGGTTCGTTTGAGAGGTTACCAGTGGGAGATGAGGACCAGCAAGAGCTTTCAGGGCTGGCACCTTTAGTGTAGGAGCAATCGCCGGACGTTCGCAATTTCGGTGTTGAATTTTGGCCAGATTGAGCAGGACAGGCTGTGTACGTTGGAAGTTTTGGTAGGCTAAACAAGTTCAGAGCCCAAGTGTTTGTGGTTCTTTTGAGAGGTTACCAGTGGGAGATGAGGACCAGCAAGAGCTTTCAGGGCTGGCACCTTTAGTGTAGGAGCAATCGCCGGACGTTCGCAATTCCGGTGTTGAGCTCTGGCCAGATTGAGCAGGAGAGGCTGTGTACGTTGGAAGTTTTAGTAGGCTAAACAAGTTCAGAGCCCAAGTGTTTGTGGTTCGTTTGAGAGGTTACCAGTGGGAGATGAGGATCAGCAAGAGCTTTCAGGGCTGGCACCTTTAGTGTAGGAGCAATCGCCGGACGTTCGCAATTTCGGTGTTGAGCTCTGGCCAGATTGAGCAGGAGAGGCTGTGTACGTTGGAAGTTTTAGTAGCCAAAACAAGTTCAGAGCCCAAGTGTTTGTGGTTCGTTTGAGAGGTTACCAGTGGGAGATGAGGACCAGCAAGAGCTTTCAGGGCTGGCACCTTTAGTGTAGGAGCAATCGCCGGACGTTCGCAATTTCGGTGTTGAATTTTGGCCAGATTGAGCAGGAGAGGCTGTGTACGTTGGAAGTTTTAGTAGGCTAAACAAGTTCAGAGGCCAAGTGTTTGTGGTTCGTTTGAGAGGTTACCAGTGGGAGATGAGGACCAGCAAGAGCTTTCAGGGCTGGCACCTTTAGTGTAGGAGCAATCGCCGGACGTTCGCAATTTCGGTGTTGAGCTCTGGCCAGATTGAGCAGGAGAGGCTGTGTACGTTGGAAGTTTTAGTAGGCTAAACAAGTTCAGAGCCCAAGTCTTTGTGGTTCGTTTGAGAGGTTACCAGTGGGAGATGAGGATCAGCAAGAGCTTTCAGGGCTGGCACCTTTAGTGTAGGAGCAATTGCTGGACGTTCGCAATTCCGGTGTTGAGCTCTGGCCAGATTGAGCAGCAGAGGCTGTGTACGTTGGAAGTTTTAGTAGGCTAAACAAGTTCAGAGCCCAAGTGTTTGTGGTTCGTTTGAGAGGTTACCAGTGGGAGATGAGGACCAGCAAGAGCTTTCAGGGCTGGCACCTTTAGTGTAGGAGCAATCGCCGGACGTTCGCAATGTCGGTGTTGAGCTCTGGCCAGATTGAGCAGGAGAGGCTGTGTACGTTGGAAGTTTTGGTAGGCTAAACAAGTTCAGAGCCCAAGTGTTTGTGGTTCGTTTGAGAGGTTACCAGTGGGAGATGAGGACCAGCAAGAGCTTTCAGGGCTGGCACCTTTAGTGTAGGAGCAATCCCCGGACGTTTGCAATTTCGGTGTTGAGCTCTGGCCAGATTGAGCAGGAGAGGCTGTGTACGTTGGAAGTTTTAGTAGGCTAAACAAGTTCAGAGCCCAAGTGTTTGTGGTTCGTTTGAGAGGTTACCAGTGGGAGATGAGGACCAGCAAGAGCTTTCAGGGCTGGCACCTTTAGTGTGGGAGCAATCCCTGGACGTTCGCATTTTCGGTGTTGAGCTCTGGCCAGATTGAGCAGGAGAGGCTGTGTACGTTGGAAGTTTTAGTAGGCTAAACAAGTTCAGAGCCCAAGTGTTTGTGGTTCGTTTGAGAGGTTACCAGTGGGAGATGAGGACCAGCAAGAGCTTTCAGGGCTGGCACCTTTAGTGTAGGAGCAATCGCCGGACGTTCGCAATTTCGGTGTTGAGCTCTGGCCAGATTGAGCAGGAGAGGCTGTGTACGTTGGAAGTTTTAGTAGGCTAAACAAGTTCAGAGCCCAAGTGTTTGTGGTTCGTTTGAGAGGTTACCAGTGGGAGATGAGGAGCAGCAAGAGCTTTCAGGGCTGGCACCTTTAGTGTAGGAGCAATTGCTGGACGTTCGCAATTTCGTTGTTGAGCTCTGGCCAGATTGAGCAGGAGAGGCTGTGTACGTTGGAAGTTTTAGTAGGCTAAACAAGTTCAGAGCCCAAGTGTTTGTGGTTCGTTTGAGAGGTTACCAGTGGGAGATGAGGAGCAGCAAGAGCTTTCAGGGCTGGCACCTTTAGTGTAGGAGCAATCGCTGGACGTTCGCAATTTCGGTGTTGAGCTCTGGCCAGATTGAGCAGGAGAGGCTGTGTACGTTGGAAGTTTTGGTAGGCTAAACAAGTTCAGAGCCCAAGTGTTTGTGGTTCGTTTGAGAGGTTACCAGTGGGAGATGAGGACCAGCAAGAGCTTTCAGGGCTGGCACCTTTAGTGTAGGAGCAATCGCCAGACGTTTGCAATTTCGGTGTTGAGCTCTGGCCAGATTGAGCAGGAGAGGCTGTGTACGTTGGAAGTTTTAGTAGGCTAAACAAGTTCAGAGCCCAAGTGTTTGTGGTTCGTTTGAGAGGTTACCAGTGGGAGATGAGGACCAGCAAGAGCTTTCAGGGCTGGCACCTTTAGTGTAGGAGCAATTGCTGGACGTTCGCATTTTCGGTGTTGAGCTCTGGCCAGATTGAGCAGGAGAGGCTGTGTACGTTGGAAGTTTTAGTAGGCTAAACAAGTTCAGAGCCCAAGTGTTTGTGGTTCGTTTGAGAGGTTACCAGTGGGAGATGAGGACCAGCAAGAGCTTTCAGGGCTGGCACCTTTAGTGTGGGAGCAATCCCTGGACGTTCGCATTTTCGGTGTTGAGCTCTGGCCAGATTGAGCAGGAGAGGCTGTGTACGTTGGAAGTTTTAGTAGGCTAAACAAGTTCAGAGCCCAAGTGTTTGTGGTTCGTTTGAGAGGTTACCAGTGGGAGATGAGGATCAGCAAGAGCTTTCAGGGCTGGCACCTTTAGTGTAGGAGCAATCGCCGGACGTTCGCAATTTCGGTGTTGAATTTTGGCCAGATTGAGCAGGAGAGGCTGTGTACGTTGGAAGTTTTAGTAGGCTAAACAAGTTCAGAGCCCAAGTGTTTGTGGTTCGTTTGAGAGGTTACCAGTGGGAGATGAGGACCAGCAAGAGCTTTCAGGGCTGGCACCTTTAGTGTAGGAGCAATCCCTGGACGTTCGCAATTCCGGTGTTGAGCTCTGGCCAGATTGAGCAGGAGAGGCTGTGTACGTTGGAAGTTTTGGTAGGCTAAACAAGTTCAGAGCCCAAGTGTTTGTGGTTCGTTTGAGAGGTTACCAGTGGGAGATGAGGACCAGCAAGAGCTTTCAGGGCTGGCATCTTTAGTGTAGGAGCAATCCCTGGACGTTCGCAATTCCGGTGTTGAGCTCTGGCCAGATTGAGCAGGAGAGGCTGTGTACGTTGGAAGTTTTGGTAGGCTAAACAAGTTCAGAGCCCAAGTGTTTGTGGTTCGTTTGAGAGGTTACCAGTGGGAGATGAGGATCAGCAAGAGCTTTCAGGGCTGGCACCTTTAGTGTAGGAGCAATCGCCGGACGTTCGCAATTTCGGTGTTGAGCTCTGGCCAGATTGAGCAGGAGAGGCTGTGTACGTTGGAAGTTTTAGTAGGCTAAACAAGTTCAGAGCCCAAGTGTTTGTGGTTCGTTTGAGAAGTTACCAGTGGGAGATGAGGACCAGCAAGAGCTTTCAGGGCTGGCACCTTTAGTGTAGGAGCAATCGCCGGACGTTCGCATTTTCGGTGTTGAGCTCTGGCCAGATTGAGCAGGAGAGGCTGTGTACGTTGGAAGTTTTGGTAGGCTAAACAAGTTCAGAGCCTAAGTGTTTGTGGTTCGTTTGAGAGGTTACCAGTGGGAGATGAGGACCAGCAAGAGCTTTCAGGGCTGGCACCTTTAGTGTAGGAGCAATCGCCAGACGTTCGCATTTTCGGTGTTGAGCTCTGGCCAGATTGAGCAGGAGAGGCTGTGTACGTTGGAAGTTTTAGTAGGCTAAACAAGTTCAGAGCCCAAGTGTTTGTGGTTCGTTTGAGAGGTTACCAGTGGGAGATGAGGATCAGCAAGAGCTTTCAGGGCTGGCACCTTTAGTGTAGGAGCAATCGCCGGACGTTCGCAATTTCGGTGTTGAATTTTGGCCAAATTGAGCAGGAGAGGCTGTGTACGTTGGAAGTTTTAGTAGGCTAAACAAGTTCAGAGCCCAAGTGTTTGTGGTTCGTTTGAGAGGTTACCAGTGGGAGATGAGGACCAGCAAGAGCTTTCAGGGCTGGCACCTTTAGTGTAGGAGCAATCCCTGGACGTTCGCAATTCCGGTGTTGAGCTCTGGCCAGATTGAGCAGGAGAGGCTGTGTACGTTGGAAGTTTTGGTAGGCTAAACAAGTTCAGAGCCCAAGTGTTTGTGGTTCGTTTGAGAGGTTACCAGTGGGAGATGAGGACCAGCAAGAGCTTTCAGGGCTGGCACCTTTAGTGTAGGAGCAATCGCCGGACGTTCGCAATTTCGGTGTTGAGCTCTGGCCAGATTGAGCAGGAGAGGCTGTGTACGTTGGAAGTTTTAGTAGGCTAAACAAGTTCAGAGCCCAAGTGTTTGTGGTTCGTTTGAGAGGTTACCAGTGGGAGATGAGGACCAGCAAGAGCTTTCAGGGCTGGCACCTTTAGTGTAGGAGCAATCGCCGGACGTTCGCAATTTCGGTGTTGAGCTCTGGCCAGATTGAGCAGGAGAGGCTGTGTACGTTGGAAGTTTTAGTAGGCTAAACAAGTTCAGAGCCCAAGTGTTTGTGGTTCGTTTGAGAGGTTACCAGTGGGAGATGAGGACCAGCAAGAGCTTTCAGGGCTGGCATCTTTAGTGTAGGAGCAATCCCTGGACGTTCGCAATTCCGGTGTTGAGCTCTGGCCAGATTGAGCAGGAGAGGCTGTGTACGTTGGAAGTTTTGGTAGGCTAAACAAGTTCAGAGCCCAAGTGTTTGTGGTTCGTTTGAGAGGTTACCAGTGGGAGATGAGGACCAGCAAGAGCTTTCAGGGCTGGCACCTTTAGTGTAGGAGCAATCGCCGGACGTTCGCAATTTCGGTGTTGAGCTCTGGCCAGATTGAGCAGGAGAGGCTGTGTACGTTGGAAGTTTTAGTAGGCTAAACAAGTTCAGAGCCCAAGTGTTTGTGGTTCGTTTGAGAGGTTACCAGTGGGAGATGAGGATCAGCAAGAGCTTTCAGGGCTGACACCTTTAGTGTAGGAGCAATCGCCGGACGTTCGCAATTTCGGTGTTGAGCTCTGGCCAGATTGAGCAGGAGAGGCTGTGTACGTTGGAAGTTTTAGTAGGCTAAACAAGTTCAGAGCCCAAGTGTTTGTGGTTCGTTTGAGAGGTTACCAGTGGGAGATGAGGACCAGCAAGAGCTTTCAGGGCTGGCACCTTTAGTGTAGGAGCAATCCCTGGACGTTCGCAATTCCGGTGATGAGCTCTGGCCAGATTGAGCAGGAGAGGCTGTGTACGTTGGAAGTTTTAGTAGGCTAAACAAGTTCAGAGGCCAAGTGTTTGTGGTTCGTTTGAGAGGTTACCAGTGGGAGATGAGGACCAGCAAGAGCTTTCAGGGCTGGCACCTTTAGTGTAGGAGCAATTGCTGGACGTTCGCATTTTCGGTGTTGAGCTCTGGCCAGATTGAACAGGAGAGGCTGTGTACGTTGGAAGTTTTAGTAGGCTAAACAAGTTCAGAGCCCAAGTGTTTGTGGTTCGTTTGAGAGGTTACCAGTGGGAGATGAGGACCAGCAAGAGCTTTCAGGGCTGGCACCTTTAGTGTAGGAGCAATCCCTGGACGTTCGCATTTTCGGTGTTGAGCTCTGGCCAGATTGAGCAGGAGAGGCTGTGTACGTTGGAAGTTTTAGTAGGCTAAACAAGTTCAGAGCCCAAGTGTTTGTGGTTCGTTTGAGAGGTTACCAGTGGGAGATGAGGACCAGCAAGAGCTTTCAGGGCTGGCACCTTTAGTGTAGGAGCAATCGCCGGACGTTCGCAATTTCGGTGTTGAGCTCTGGCCAGATTGAGCAGGAGAGGCTGTGTACGTTGGAAGTTTTAGTAGGCTAAACAAGTTCAGAGCCCAAGTGTTTGTGTTTCGTTTGAGAGGTTACCAGTGGGAGATGAGGACCAGCAAGAGCTTTCAGGGCTGGCACCTTTAGTGTAGGAGCAATCGCCGGACGTTCGCAATTTCGGTGTTGAGCTCTGGCCAGATTGAGCAGGACAGGCTGTGTACGTTGGAAGTTTTAGTAGGCTAAACAAGTTCAGAGGCCAAGTGTTTGTGGTTCGTTTGAGAAGTTACCAGTGGGAGATGAGGACCAGCAAGAGCTTTCAGGGCTGGCACCTTTAGTGTAGGAGCAATCGCCGGACGTTCGCAATTTCGGTGTTGAGCTCTGGCCAGATTGAGCAGGAGAGGCTGTGTACGTTGGAAGTTTTGGTAGGCTAAACAAGTTCAGAGCCCAAGTGTTTGTGGTTCGTTTGAGAGGTTACCAGTGGGAGATGAGGATCAGCAAGAGCTTTCAGGGCTGGCACCTTTAGTGTAGGAGCAATCGCTGGACGTTCGCATTTTCGGTGTTGAGCTCTGGCCAGATTGAGCAGGAGAGGCTGTGTACGTTGGAAGTTTTAGTAGGCTAAACAAGTTCAGAGCCCAAGTGTTTGTGGTTCGTTTGAGAGGTTACCAGTGGGAGATGAGGACCAGCAAGAGCTTTCAGGGCTGGCACCTTTAGTGTAGGAGCAATCCCTGGACGTTCGCAATTCCGGTGTTGAGCTCTGGCCAGATTGAGCAGGAGAGGCTGTGTACGTTGGAAGTTTTGGTAGGCTAAACAAGTTCAGAGCCCAAGTGTTTGTGGTTCTTTTGAGAGGTTACCAGTGGGAGATGAGGACCAGCAAGAGCTTTCAGGGCTGGCACCTTTAGTGTAGGAGCAATCGCCGGACGTTCGCAATTTCGGTGTTGAGCTCTGGCCAGATTGAGCAGGAGAGGCTGTGTACGTTGGAAGTTTTAGTAGGCTAAACAAGTTCAGAGCCCAAGTGTTTGTGGTTCGTTTGAGAGGTTACCAGTGGGAGATGAGGACCAGCAAGAGCTTTCAGGGCTGGCATCTTTAGTGTAGGAGCAATCCCTGGACGTTCGCATTTTCGGTGTTGAGCTCTGGCCAGATTGAGCAGGAGAGGCTGTGTACGTTGGAAGTTTTAGTAGGCTAAACAAGTTCAGAGCCCAAGTGTTTGTGGTTCGTTTGAGAGGTTACCAGTGGGAGATGAGGACCAGCAAGAGCTTTCAGGGCTGGCACCTTTAGTGTAGGAGCAATCGCTGGACGTTCGCATTTTCGGTGTTGAGCTCTGGCCAGATTGAGCAGGAGAGGCTGTGTACGTTGGAAGTTTTAGTAGCCAAAACAAGTTCAGAGCCCAAGTGTTTGTGGTTCGTTTGAGAGGTTACCAGTGGGAGATGAGGACCAGCAAGAGCTTTCAGGGCTGGCACCTTTAGTGTAGGAGCAATCGCCGGACGTTCGCAATTTCGGTGTTGAGCTCTGGCCAGATTGAGCAGGAGAGGCTGTGTACGTTGGAAGTTTTAGTAGGCTAAACAAGTTCAGAGCCCAAGTGTTTGTGGTTCGTTTGAGAAGTTACCAGTGGGAGATGAGGACCAGCAAGAGCTTTCAGGGCTGGCACCTTTAGTGTAGGAGCAATCGCCGGACGTTCGCAATTTCGGTGTTGAGCTCTGGCCAGATTGAGCAGGAGAGGCTGTGTACGTTGGAAGTTTTAGTAGGCTAAACAAGTTCAGAGCCCAAGTGTTTGTGGTTCGTTTGAGAGGTTACCAGTGGGAGATGAGGACCAGCAAGAGCTTTCAGGGCTGGCACCTTTAGTGTAGGAGCAATCCCTGGACGTTCGCAATTCCGGTGTTGAGCTCTGGCCAGATTGAGCAGGACAGGCTGTGTACGTTGGAAGTTTTAGTAGGCTAAACAAGTTCAGAGGCCAAGTGTTTGTGGTTCGTTTGAGAGGTTACCAGTGGGAGATGAGGACCAGCAAGAGCTTTCAGGGCTGGCACCTTTAGTGTAGGAGCAATTGCTGGACGTTCGCATTTTCGGTGTTGAGCTCTGGCCAGATTGAGCAGGAGAGGCTGTGTACGTTGGAAGTTTTAGTAGGCTAAACAAGTTCAGAGCCCAAGTGTTTGTGGTTCGTTTGAGAGGTTACCAGTGGGAGATGAGGACCAGCAAGAGCTTTCAGGGCTGGCACCTTTAGTGTAGGAGCAATCGCCGGACGTTCGCAATTTCGGTGTTGAGCTCTGGCCAGATTGAGCAGGAGAGGCTGTGTACGTTGGAAGTTTTAGTAGGCTAAACAAGTTCAGAGCCCAAGTGTTTGTGGTTCGTTTGAGAGGTTACCAGTGGGAGATGAGGACCAGCAAGAGCTTTCAGGGCTGGCATCTTTAGTGTAGGAGCAATCCCTGGACGTTCGCAATTCCGGTGTTGAGCTCTGGCCAGATTGAGCAGGACAGGCTGTGTACGTTGGAAGTTTTGGTAGGCTAAAAAAGTTCAGAGCCCAAGTGTTTGTGGTTCTTTTGAGAGGTTACCAGTGGGAGATGAGGACCAGCAAGAGCTTTCAGGGCTGGCACCTTTAGTGTAGGAGCAATCGCCGGACGTTCGCAATTCCGGTGTTGAGCTCTGGCCAGATTGAGCAGGAGAGGCTGTGTACGTTGGAAGTTTTAGTAGGCTAAACAAGTTCAGAGCCCAAGTGTTTGTGGTTCGTTTGAGAGGTTACCAGTGGTAGATGAGGATCAGCAAGAGCTTTCAGGGCTGGCACCTTTAGTGTAGGAGCAATCGCCGGACGTTCGCAATTTCGGTGTTGAGCTCTGGCCAGATTGAGCAGGAGAGGCTGTGTACGTTGGAAGTTTTAGTAGCCAAAACAAGTTCAGAGCCCAAGTGTTTGTGGTTCGTTTGAGAGGTTACCAGTGGGAGATGAGGACCAGCAAGAGCTTTCAGGGCTGGCACCTTTAGTGTAGGAGCAATCGCCGGACGTTCGCAATTTCGGTGTTGAATTTTGGCCAGATTGAGCAGGAGAGGCTGTGTACGTTGGAAGTTTTAGTAGGCTAAACAAGTTCAGAGGCCAAGTGTTTGTGGTTCGTTTGAGAGGTTACCAGTGGGAGATGAGGACCAGCAAGAGCTTTCAGGGCTGGCACCTTTAGTGTAGGAGCAATCGCCGGACGTTCGCAATTTCGGTGTTGAGCTCTGGCCAGATTGAGCAGGAGAGGCTGTGTACGTTGGAAGTTTTAGTAGGCTAAACAAGTTCAGAGCCCAAGTCTTTGTGGTTCGTTTGAGAGGTTACCAGTGGGAGATGAGGATCAGCAAGAGCTTTCAGGGCTGGCACCTTTAGTGTAGGAGCAATTGCTGGACGTTCGCAATTCCGGTGTTGAGCTCTGGCCAGATTGAGCAGCAGAGGCTGTGTACGTTGGAAGTTTTAGTAGGCTAAACAAGTTCAGAGCCCAAGTGTTTGTGGTTCGTTTGAGAGGTTACCAGTGGGAGATGAGGACCAGCAAGAGCTTTCAGGGCTGGCACCTTTAGTGTAGGAGCAATCCCCGGACGTTCGCAATGTCGGTGTTGAGCTCTGGCCAGATTGAGCAGGAGAGGCTGTGTACGTTGGAAGTTTTGGTAGGCTAAACAAGTTCAGAGCCCAAGTGTTTGTGGTTCGTTTGAGAGGTTACCAGTGGGAGATGAGGACCAGCAAGAGCTTTCAGGGCTGGCACCTTTAGTGTAGGAGCAATCCCCGGACGTTTGCAATTTCGGTGTTGAGCTCTGGCCAGATTGAGCAGGAGAGGCTGTGTACGTTGGAAGTTTTAGTAGGCTAAACAAGTTCAGAGCCCAAGTGTTTGTGGTTCGTTTGAGAGGTTACCAGTGGGAGATGAGGACCAGCAAGAGCTTTCAGGGCTGGCACCTTTAGTGTAGGAGCAATTGCTGGACGTTCGCAATTCCGGTGTTGAGCTCTGGCCAGATTGAGCAGGAGAGGCTGTGTACGTTGGAAGTTTTAGTAGGCTAAACAAGTTCAGAGCCCAAGTGTTTGTGGTTCGTTTGAGAGGTTACCAGTGGGAGATGAGGACCAGCAAGAGCTTTCAGGGCTGGCACCTTTAGTGTGGGAGCAATCCCTGGACGTTCGCATTTTCGGTGTTGAGCTCTGGCCAGATTGAGCAGGAGAGGCTGTGTACGTTGGAAGTTTTAGTAGGCTAAACAAGTTCAGAGCCCAAGTGTTTGTGGTTCGTTTGAGAGGTTACCAGTGGGAGATGAGGACCAGCAAGAGCTTTCAGGGCTGGCACCTTTAGTGTAGGAGCAATCGCCGGACGTTCGCAATTTCGGTGTTGAGCTCTGGCCAGATTGAGCAGGAGAGGCTGTGTACGTTGGAAGTTTTAGTAGGCTAAACAAGTTCAGAGCCCAAGTGTTTGTGGTTCGTTTGAGAGGTTACCAGTGGGAGATGAGGAGCAGCAAGAGCTTTCAGGGCTGGCACCTTTAGTGTAGGAGCAATTGCTGGACGTTCGCAATTTCGTTGTTGAGCTCTGGCCAGATTGAGCAGGAGAGGCTGTGTACGTTGGAAGTTTTAGTAGGCTAAACAAGTTCAGAGCCCAAGTGTTTGTGGTTCGTTTGAGAGGTTACCAGTGGGAGATGAGGAGCAGCAAGAGCTTTCAGGGCTGGCACCTTTAGTGTAGGAGCAATCGCTGGACGTTCGCAATTTCGGTGTTGAGCTCTGGCCAGATTGAGCAGGAGAGGCTGTGTACGTTGGAAGTTTTGGTAGGCTAAACAAGTTCAGAGCCCAAGTGTTTGTGGTTCGTTTGAGAGGTTACCAGTGGGAGATGAGGACCAGCAAGAGCTTTCAGGGCTGGCACCTTTAGTGTAGGAGCAATCGCCAGACGTTTGCAATTTCGGTGTTGAGCTCTGGCCAGATTGAGCAGGAGAGGCTGTGTACATTGGAAGTTTTAGTAGGCTAAACAAGTTCAGAGCCCAAGTGTTTGTGGTTCGTTTGAGAGGTTACCAGTGGGAGATGAGGACCAGCAAGAGCTTTCAGGGCTGGCACCTTTAGTGTAGGAGCAATTGCTGGACGTTCGCATTTTCGGTGTTGAGCTCTGGCCAGATTGAGCAGGAGAGGCTGTGTACGTTGGAAGTTTTAGTAGGCTAAACAAGTTCAGAGCCCAAGTGTTTGTGGTTCGTTTGAGAGGTTACCAGTGGGAGATGAGGACCAGCAAGAGCTTTCAGGGCTGGCACCTTTAGTGTGGGAGCAATCCCTGGACGTTCGCATTTTCGGTGTTGAGCTCTGGCCAGATTGAGCAGGAGAGGCTGTGTACGTTGGAAGTTTTAGTAGGCTAAACAAGTTCAGAGCCCAAGTGTTTGTGGTTCGTTTGAGAGGTTACCAGTGGGAGATGAGGATCAGCAAGAGCTTTCAGGGCTGGCACCTTTAGTGTAGGAGCAATCGCCGGACGTTCGCAATTTCGGTGTTGAATTTTGGCCAGATTGAGCAGGAGAGGCTGTGTACGTTGGAAGTTTTAGTAGGCTAAACAAGTTCAGAGCCCAAGTGTTTGTGGTTCGTTTGAGAGGTTACCAGTGGGAGATGAGGACCAGCAAGAGCTTTCAGGGCTGGCACCTTTAGTGTAGGAGCAATCCCTGGACGTTCGCAATTCCGGTGTTGAGCTCTGGCCAGATTGAGCAGGAGAGGCTGTGTACGTTGGAAGTTTTGGTAGGCTAAACAAGTTCAGAGCCCAAGTGTTTGTGGTTCGTTTGAGAGGTTACCAGTGGGAGATGAGGACCAGCAAGAGCTTTCAGGGCTGGCATCTTTAGTGTAGGAGCAATCCCTGGACGTTCGCAATTCCGGTGTTGAGCTCTGGCCAGATTGAGCAGGAGAGGCTGTGTACGTTGGAAGTTTTGGTAGGCTAAACAAGTTCAGAGCCCAAGTGTTTGTGGTTCGTTTGAGAGGTTACCAGTGGGAGATGAGGATCAGCAAGAGCTTTCAGGGCTGGCACCTTTAGTGTAGGAGCAATCGCCGGACGTTCGCAATTTCGGTGTTGAGCTCTGGCCAGATTGAGCAGGAGAGGCTGTGTACGTTGGAAGTTTTAGTAGGCTAAACAAGTTCAGAGCCCAAGTGTTTGTGGTTCGTTTGAGAGGTTACCAGTGGGAGATGAGGACCAGCAAGAGCTTTCAGGGCTGGCACCTTTAGTGTAGGAGCAATCGCCGGACGTTCGCATTTTCGGTGTTGAGCTCTGGCCAGATTGAGCAGGAGAGGCTGTGTACGTTGGAAGATTTGGTAGGCTAAACAAGTTCAGAGCCTAAGTGTTTGTGGTTCGTTTGAGAGGTTACCAGTGGGAGATGAGGACCAGCAAGAGCTTTCAGGGCTGGCACCTTTAGTGTAGGAGCAATCGCCAGACGTTCGCATTTTCGGTGTTGAGCTCTGGCCAGATTGAGCAGGAGAGGCTGTGTACGTTGGAAGTTTTAGTAGGCTAAACAAGTTCAGAGCCCAAGTGTTTGTGGTTCGTTTGAGAGGTTACCAGTGGGAGATGAGGATCAGCAAGAGCTTTCAGGGCTGGCACCTTTAGTGTAGGAGCAATCGCCGGACGTTCGCAATTTCGGTGTTGAATTTTGGCCAGATTGAGCAGGAGAGGCTGTGTACGTTGGAAGTTTTAGTAGGCTAAACAAGTTCAGAGCCCAAGTGTTTGTGGTTCGTTTGAGAGGTTACCAGTGGGAGATGAGGACCAGCAAGAGCTTTCAGGGCTGGCACCTTTAGTGTAGGAGCAATCCCTGGACGTTCGCAATTCCGGTGTTGAGCTCTGGCCAGATTGAGCAGGAGAGGCTGTGTACGTTGGAAGTTTTGGTAGGCTAAACAAGTTCAGAGCCCAAGTGTTTGTGGTTCGTTTGAGAGGTTACCAGTGGGAGATGAGGACCAGCAAGAGCTTTCAGGGCTGGCACCTTTAGTGTAGGAGCAATCGCCGGACGTTCGCAATTTCGGTGTTGAGCTCTGGCCAGATTGAGCAGGAGAGGCTGTGTACGTTCGAAGTTTTAGTAGGCTAAACAAGTTCAGAGCCCAAGTGTTTGTGGTTCGTTTGAGAGGTTACCAGTGGGAGATGAGGACCAGCAAGAGCTTTCAGGGCTGGCACCTTTAGTGTAGGAGCAATCGCCGGACGTTCGCAATTTCATTGTTGAGCTCTGGCCAGATTGAGCAGGAGAGGCTGTGTACGTTGGAAGTTTTAGTAGGCTAAACAAGTTCAGAGCCCAAGTGTTTGTGGTTCGTTTGAGAGGTTACCAGTGGGAGATGAGGACCAGCAAGAGCTTTCAGGGCTGGCATCTTTAGTGTAGGAGCAATCCCTGGACGTTCGCAATTCCGGTGTTGAGCTCTGGCCAGATTGAGCAGGAGAGGCTGTGTACGTTGGAAGTTTTGGTAGGCTAAACAAGTTCAGAGCCCAAGTGTTTGTGGTTCGTTTGAGAGGTTACCAGTGGGAGATGAGGACCAGCAAGAGCTTTCAGGGCTGGCACCTTTAGTGTAGGAGCAATCGCCGGACGTTCGCAATTTCGGTGTTGAGCTCTGGCCAGATTGAGCAGGAGAGGCTGTGTACGTTGGAAGTTTTAGTAGGCTAAACAAGTTCAGAGCCCAAGTGTTTGTGGTTCGTTTGAGAGGTTACCAGTGGGAGATGAGGATCAGCAAGAGCTTTCAGGGCTGACACCTTTAGTGTAGGAGCAATCGCCGGACGTTCGCAATTTCGGTGTTGAGCTCTGGCCAGATTGAGCAGGAGAGGCTGTGTACGTTGGAAGTTTTAGTAGGCTAAACAAGTTCAGAGCCCAAGTGTTTGTGGTTCGTTTGAGAGGTTACCAGTGGGAGATGAGGACCAGCAAGAGCTTTCAGGGCTGGCACCTTTAGTGTAGGAGCAATCCCTGGACGTTCGCAATTCCGGTGATGAGCTCTGGCCAGATTGAGCAGGAGAGGCTGTGTACGTTGGAAGTTTTAGTAGGCTAAACAAGTTCAGAGGCCAAGTGTTTGTGGTTCGTTTGAGAGGTTACCAGTGGGAGATGAGGACCAGCAAGAGCTTTCAGGGCTGGCACCTTTAGTGTAGGAGCAATTGCTGGACGTTCGCATTTTCGGTGTTGAGCTCTGGCCAGATTGAACAGGAGAGGCTGTGTACATTGGAAGTTTTAGTAGGCTAAACAAGTTCAGAGCCCAAGTGTTTGTGGTTCGTTTGAGAGGTTACCAGTGGGAGATGAGGACCAGCAAGAGCTTTCAGGGCTGGCACCTTTAGTGTAGGAGCAATCCCTGGACGTTCGCATTTTCGGTGTTGAGCTCTGGCCAGATTGAGCAGGAGAGGCTGTGTACGTTGGAAGTTTTAGTAGGCTAAACAAGTTCAGAGCCCAAGTGTTTGTGGTTCGTTTGAGAGGTTACCAGTGGGAGATGAGGACCAGCAAGAGCTTTCAGGGCTGGCACCTTTAGTGTAGGAGCAATCGCCGGACGTTCGCAATTTCGGTGTTGAGCTCTGGCCAGATTGAGCAGGAGAGGCTGTGTACGTTGGAAGTTTTAGTAGGCTAAACAAGTTCAGAGCCCAAGTGTTTGTGGTTCGTTTGAGAGGTTACCAGTGGGAGATGAGGACCAGCAAGAGCTTTCAGGGCTGGCACCTTTAGTGTAGGAGCAATCGCCGGACGTTCGCAATTTCGGTGTTGAGCTCTGGCCAGATTGAGCAGGAGAGGCTGTGTACGTTGGAAGTTTTGGTAGGCTAAACAAGTTCAGAGCCCAAGTGTTTGTGGTTCGTTTGAGAGGTTACCAGTGGGAGATGAGGATCAGCAAGAGCTTTCAGGGCTGGCACCTTTAGTGTAGGAGCAATCGCTGGACGTTCGCATTTTCGGTGTTGAGCTCTGGCCAGATTGAGCAGGAGAGGCTGTGTACGTTGGAAGTTTTAGTAGGCTAAACAAGTTCAGAGCCCAAGTGTTTGTGGTTCGTTTGAGAGGTTACCAGTGGGAGATGAGGACCAGCAAGAGCTTTCAGGGCTGGCACCTTTAGTGTAGGAGCAATCGCCGGACGTTCGCAATTTCATTGTTGAGCTCTGGCCAGATTGAGCAGGAGAGGCTGTGTACGTTGGAAGTTTTAGTAGGCTAAACAAGTTCAGAGCCCAAGTGTTTGTGGTTCGTTTGAGAAGTTACCAGTGGGAGATGAGGACCAGCAAGAGCTTTCAGGGCTGGCACCTTTAGTGTAGGAGCAATCGCCGGACGTTCGCAATTTCGGTGTTGAGCTCTGGCCAGATTGAGCAGGAGAGGCTGTGTACGTTGGAAGTTTTAGTAGGCTAAACAAGTTCAGAGCCCAAGTGTTTGTGGTTCGTTTGAGAGGTTACCAGTGGGAGATGAGGACCAGCAAGAGCTTTCAGGGCTGGCATCTTTAGTGTAGGAGCAATCCTGGACGTTCGCAATTCCGGTGTTGAGCTCTGGCCAGATTGAGCAGGAGAGGCTGTGTACGTTGGAAGTTTTGGTAGGCTAAACAAGTTCAGAGCCCAAGTGTTTGTGGTTCGTTTGAGAGGTTACCAGTGGGAGATGAGGACCAGCAAGAGCTTTCAGGGCTGGCACCTTTAGTGTAGGAGCAATCGCCGGACGTTCGCAATTCCGGTGTTGAGCTCTGGCCAGATTGAGCAGGAGAGGCTGTGTACGTTGGAAGTTTTAGTAGGCTAAACAAGTTCAGAGCCCAAGTGTTTGTGGTTCGTTTGAGAGGTTACCAGTGGGAGATGAGGACCAGCAAGAGCTTTCAGGGCTGGCACCTTTAGTGTAGGAGCAATCGCCGGACGTTCGCAATTTCGGTGTTGAGCTCTGGCCAGATTGAGCAGGAGAGGCTGTGTACGTTGGAAGTTTTAGTAGCCAAAACAAGTTCAGAGCCCAAGTGTTTGTGGTTCGTTTGAGAGGTTACCAGTGGGAGATGAGGACCAGCAAGAGCTTTCAGGGCTGGCACCTTTAGTGTAGGAGCAATCGCCGGACGTTCGCATTTTCGGTGTTGAGCTCTGGCCAGATTGAGCAGGAGAGGCTGTGTACGTTGGAAGTTTTGGTAGGCTAAACAAGTTCAGAGCCCAAGTGTTTGTGGTTCGTTTGAGAGGTTACCAGTGGGAGATGAGGACCAGCAAGAGCTTTCAGGGCTGGCACCTTTAGTGTAGGAGCAATCGCCGGACGTTCGCAATTTCGGTGTTGAGCTCTGGCCAGATTGAGCAGGAGAGGCTGTGTACGTTGGAAGTTTTAGTAGGCTAAACAAGTTCAGAGCCCAAGTGTTTGTGGTTCGTTTGAGAGGTTACCAGTGGGAGATGAGGATCAGCAAGAGCTTTCAGGGCTGGCACCTTTAGTGTAGGAGCAATCGCCGGACGTTCGCAATTCGGTGTTGAGCTCTGGCCAGATTGAGCAGGAGAGGCTGTGTACGTTGGAAGTTTTAGTAGGCTAAACAAGTTCAGAGCCCAAGTGTTTGTGGTTCGTTTGAGAGGTTACCAGTGGGAGATGAGGACCAGCAAGAGCTTTCAGGGCTGGCACCTTTAGTGTAGGAGCAATCGCCGGACGTTCGCAATTTCGGTGTTGAGCTCTGGCCAGATTGAGCAGGAGAGGCTGTGTACGTTGGAAGTTTTAGTAGGCTAAACAAGTTCAGAGCCCAAGTGTTTGTGGTTCGTTTGAGAGGTTACCAGTGGGAGATGAGGACCAGCAAGAGCTTTCAGGGCTGGCACCTTTAGTGTAGGAGCAATCGCCGGACGTTCGCATTTTCGGTGTTGAGCTCTGGCCAGATTGAGCAGGAGAGGCTGTGTACGTTGGAAGTTTTGGTAGGCTAAACAAGTTCAGAGCCCAAGTGTTTGTGGTTCGTTTGAGAGGTTACCAGTGGGAGATGAGGACCAGCAAGAGCTTTCAGGGCTGGCACCTTTAGTGTAGGAGCAATCGCCGGACGTTCGCAATTTCGGTGTTGAGCTCTGGCCAGATTGAGCAGGAGAGGCTGTATACGTTGGAAGTTTTAGTAGGCTAAACAAGTTCAGAGCCCAAGTGTTTGTGGTTCGTTTGAGAGGTTACCAGTGGGAGATGAGGACCAGCAAGAGCTTTCAGGGCTGGCATCTTTAGTGTAGGAGCAATCCCTGGACGTTCGCAATTCGGTGTTGAGCTCTGGCCAGATTGAGCAGGAGAGGCTGTGTACGTTGGAAGTTTTAGTAGGCTAAACAAGTTCAGAGCCCAAGTGTTTGTGGTTCGTTTGAGAGGTTACCAGTGGGAGATGAGGACCAGCAAGAGCTTTCAGGGCTGGCACCTTTAGTGTAGGAGCAATCGCTGGACGTTCGCATTTTCGGTGTTGAGCTCTGGCCAGATTGAGCAGGAGAGGCTGTGTACGTTGGAAGTTTTAGTAGGCTAAACAAGTTCAGAGCCCAAGTGTTTGTGGTTCGTTTGAGAGGTTACCAGTGGGAGATGAGGACCAGCAAGAGCTTTCAGGGCTGGCACCTTTAGTGTAGGAGCAATCGCCGGACGTTCGCAATTTCGGTGTTGAGCTCTGGCCAGATTGAGCAGGAGAGGCTGTGTACGTTGGAAGTTTTAGTAGGCTAAACAAGTTCAGAGCCCAAGTGTTTGTGGTTCGTTTGAGAGGTTACCAGTGGGAGATGAGGACCAGCAAGAGCTTTCAGGGCTGGCACCTTTAGTGTAGGAGCAATCGCCGGACGTTCGCAATTTCGGTGTTGAGCTCTGGCCAGATTGAGCAGGAGAGGCTGTGTACGTTGGAAGTTTTAGTAGGCTAAACAAGTTCAGAGCCCAAGTGTTTGTGGTTCGTTTGAGAGGTTACCAGTGGGAGATGAGGACCAGCAAGAGCTTTCAGGGCTGGCATCTTTAGTGTAGGAGCAATCCCTGGACGTTCGCAATTTCGGTGTTGAGCTCTGGCCAGATTGAGCAGGAGAGGCTGTGTACGTTGGAAGTTTTAGTAGGCTAAACAAGTTCAGAGCCCAAGTGTTTGTGGTTCGTTTGAGAGGTTACCAGTGGGAGATGAGGACCAGCAAGAGCTTTCAGGGCTGGCACCTTTAGTGTAGGAGCAATCGCCGGACGTTCGCAATTTCGGTGTTGAGCTCTGGCCAGATTGAGCAGGAGAGGCTGTGTACGTTGGAAGTTTTAGTAGGCTAAACAAGTTCAGAGCCCAAGTGTTTGTGGTTCGTTTGAGAGGTTACCAGTGGGAGATGAGGACCAGCAAGAGCTTTCAGGGCTGGCACCTTTAGTGTAGGAGCAATCGCCGGACGTTCGCAATTTCGGTGTTGAGCTCTGGCCAGATTGAGCAGGAGAGGCTGTGTACGTTGGAAGTTTTAGTAGGCTAAACAAGTTCAGAGCCCAAGTGTTTGTGGTTCGTTTGAGAGGTTACCAGTGGGAGATGAGGACCAGCAAGAGCTTTCAGGGCTGGCACCTTTAGTAATAGTATAGGATAGCAATCGCCGGACGTTCGCAATTTCGGTGTTGAGCTCTGGCCAGATTGAGCAGGAGAGGCTGTGTACGTTGGAAGTTTTAGTAGGCTAAACAAGTTCAGAGCCCAAGTGTTTGTGGTTCGTTTGAGAGGTTACCAGTGGGAGATGAGGACCAGCAAGAGCTTTCAGGGCTGGCACCTTTAGTAATCCCTGGACGTTCGCAATGTCGGTGTTGAGCTCTGGCCAGATTGAGCAGGAGAGGCTGTGTACGTTGGAAGTTTTAGTAGGCGAAACAAGTTCAGAGCCCAAGTGTTTGTGGTTCGTTTGAGAGGTTACCAGTGGGAGATGAGGACCAGCAAGAGCTTTCAGGGCTGGCACCTTTAGTGTAGGAGCAATCCCTGGACGTTCGCAATGTCGGTGTTGAGCTCTGGCCAGATTGAGCAGGAGAGGCTGTGTACGTTGGAAGTTTTAGTAGGCTAAACAAGTTCAGAGGCCAAGTGTTTGTGGTTCGTTTGAGAGGTTACCAGTGGGAGATGAGGACCAGCAAGAGCTTTCAGGGCTGGCACCTTTAGTATAGGTGCAATCCCTGGACGTTCGCAATTTCGGTGTTGAGCTCTGGCCAGATTGAGCAGGAGAGGCTGTGTACGTTGGAAGTTTTAGTAGGCTAAACAAGTTCAGAGCCCAAGTGTTTGTGGTTCGTTTGAGAGGTTACCAGTGGGAGATGAGGACCAGCAAGAGCTTTCAGGGCTGGCACCTTTAGTGTAGGAGCAATCCCTGGACGTTCGCAATGTCGGTGTTGAGCTCTGGCCAGATTGAGCAGGAGAGGCTGTGTACGTTGGAAGTTTTAGTAGGCTAAACAAGTTCAGAGCCCAAGTGTTTGTGGTTCGTTTGAGAGGTTACCAGTGGGAGATGAGGACCAGCAAGAGCTTTCAGGACTGGCACCTTTAGTGTAGGAGCAATCCCTGGACGTTCGCAATTTCGGTGTTGAGCTCTGGCCAGATTGAGCAGGAGAGGCTGTGTACGTTGGAAGTTTTAGTAGGCTAAACAAGTTCAGAGCCCAAGTGTTTGTGGTTCGTTTGAGAGGTTACCAGTGGGAGATGAGGACCAGCAAGAGCTTTCAGGGCTGGCACCTTTAGTGTAGGAGCAATCCCTGGACGTTCGCAATGTCGGTGTTGAGCTCTGGCCAGATTGAGCAGGAGAGGCTGTGTACGTTGGAAGTTTTAGTAGGCTAAACAAGTTCAGAGCCCAAGTGTTTGTGGTTCGTTTGAGAGGTTACCAGTGGGAGATGAGGAGCAGCAAGAGCTTTCAGGGCTGGCACCTTTAGTGTAGGAGCAATCCCTGGACGTTCGCAATTTCGGTGTTGAGCTCTGGCCAGATTGAGCCGTAGAGGCTGTGTACGTTGGAAGTTTTAGTAGGCTAAACAAGTTCAGAGCCCAAGTGTTTGTGGTTCGTTTGAGAGGTTACCAGTGGGAGATGAGGACCAGCAAGAGCTTTCAGGGCTGGCACCTTTAGTATAGGTGCAATCCCTGGACGTTCGCAATTTCGGTGTTGAGCTCTGGCCAGATTGAGCAGGAGAGGCTGTGTACGTTGGAAGTTTTAGTAGGCTAAACAAGTTCAGAGCCCAAGTGTTTGTGGTTCGTTTGAGAGGTTACCAGTGGGAGATGAGGACCAGCAAGAGCTTTCAGGGCTGGCACCTTTAGTGTAGGAGCAATCCCTGGACGTTCGCAATGTCGGTGTTGAGCTCTGGCCAGATTGAGCAGGAGAGGCTGTGTACGTTGGAAGTTTTAGTAGGCTAAACAAGTTTAGAGCCCAAGTGTTTGTGGTTCGTTTGAGAGGTTACCAGTGGGAGATGAGGACCAGCAAGAGCTTTCAGGGCTGGCACCTTTAGTGTAGGAGCAATCCCTGGACGTTCGCAATGTCGGTGTTGAGCTCTGGCCAGATTGAGCAGGAGAGGCTGTGTACGTTGGAAGTTTTAGTAGGCTAAACAAGTTCAGAGCCCAAGTGTTTGTGGTTCGTTTGAGAGGTTACCAGTGGGAGATGAGGACCAGCAAGAGCTTTCAGGGCTGGCACCTTTAGTGTAGGAGCAATCCCTGGACGTTCGTAATTTCGTTGGTGAATTTTGGCCAGATTGAGCAGGAGAGGCTGTGTACGTTGGAAGTTTTAGTAGGCTAAACAAGTTTAGAGCCCAAGTGTTTGTGGTTCGTTTGAGAGGTTACCAGTGGGAGATGAGGACCAGCAAGAGCTTTCAGGGCTGGCACCTTTAGTGTAGGAGCAATCCCTGGACGTTCGCAATGTCGGTGTTGAGCTCTGGCCAGATTGAGCAGGAGAGGCTGTGTACGTTGGAAGTTTTAGTAGGCTAAACAAGTTCAGAGCCCAAGTGTTTGTGGTTCGTTTGAGAGGTTACCAGTGGGAGATGAGGACCAGCAAGAGCTTTCAGGGCTGGCACCTTTAGTGTAGGAGCAATCCCTGGACGTTCGCAATGTCGGTGTTGAGCTCTGGCCAGATTGAGCAGGAGAGGCTGTGTACGTTGGAAGTTTTAGTAGGCTAAACAAGTTCAGAGCCCAAGTGTTTGTGGTTCGTTTGAGAGGTTACCAGTGGGAGATGAGGACCAGCAAGAGCTTTCAGGGCTGGCACCTTTAGTGTAGGAGCAATCCCTGGACGTTCGCAATTTCGGTGTTGAGCTCTGGCCAGATTGAGCAGGAGAGTCTGTGTACGTTGGAAGTTTTAGTAGGCTAAACAAGTTTAGAGCCCAAGTGTTTGTGGTTCGTTTGAGAGGTTACCAGTGGGAGATGAGGACCAGCAAGAGCTTTCAGGGCTGGCACCTTTAGTGTAGGAGCAATCCCTGGACGTTCGCAATGTCGGTGTTGAGCTCTGGCCAGATTGAGCAGGAGAGGCTGTGTACGTTGGAAGTTTTAGTAGGCTAAACAAGTTCAGAGCCCAAGTGTTTGTGGTTCGTTTGAGAGGTTACCAGTGGGAGATGAGGACCAGCAAGAGCTTTCAGGGCTGGCACCTTTAGTGTAGGAGCAATCGCTGGACGTTCGCAATGTCGGTGTTGAGCTCTGGCCAGATTGAGCAGGAGAGGCTGTGTACGTTGGAAGTTTTAGTAGGCTAAACAAGTTCAGAGCCCAAGTGTTTGTGGTTCGTTTGAGAGGTTACCAGTGGGAGATGAGGACCAGCAAGAGCTTTCAGGGCTGGCACCTTTAGTGTAGGAGCAATCCCTGGACGTTCGCAATGTCGGTGTTGAGCTCTGGCCAGATTGAGCAGGAGAGGCTGTGTACGTTGGAAGTTTTAGTAGGCGAAACAAGTTCAGAGCCCAAGTGTTTGTGGTTCGTTTGAGAGGTTACCAGTGGGAGATGAGGACCAGCAAGAGCTTTCAGGGCTGGCACCTTTAGTGTAGGAGCAATCGCTGGACGTTCGTAATTTCGTTGGTGAATTTGGCCAGATTGAGCAGGAGAGGCTGTGTACGTTGGAAGTTTTAGTAGGCTAAACAAGTTTAGAGCCCAAGTGTTTGTGGTTCGTTTGAGAGGTTACCAGTGGGAGATGAGGACCAGCAAGAGCTTTCAGGGCTGGCACCTTTAGTGTAGGAGCAATCCCTGGACGTTCGCAATGTCGGTGTTGAGCTCTGGCCAGATTGAGCAGGAGAGGCTGTGTACGTTGGAAGTTTTAGTAGGCTAAACAAGTTCAGAGCCCAAGTGTTTGTGGTTCGTTTGAGAGGTTACCAGTGGGAGATGAGGACCAGCAAGAGCTTTCAGGGCTGGCACCTTTAGTGTAGGAGCAATCCCTGGACGTTCGCAATGTCGGTGTTGAGCTCTGGCCAGATTGAGCCGGAGAGGCTGTGTACGTTGGAAGTTTTAGTAGGCTAAACAAGTTCAGAGCCCAAGTGTTTGTGGTTCGTTTGAGAGGTTACCAGTGGGAGATGAGGACCAGCAAGAGCTTTCAGGGCTGGCACCTTTAGTGTAGGAGCAATCCCTGGACGTTCGCAATTTCGGTGTTGAGCTCTGGCCAGATTGAGCAGAAGAGGCTGTGTACGTTGGAAGTTTTAGTAGGCTAAACAAGTTCAGAGCCCAAGTGTTTGTGGTTCGTTTGAGAGGTTACCAGTGGGAGATGAGGACCAGCAAGAGCTTTCAGGGCTGGCACCTTTAGTGTAGGAGCAATCGCTGGACGTTCGCAATTTCGGTGTTGAGCTCTGGCCAGATTGAGCAGGAGAGGCTGTGTACGTTGGAAGTTTTAGTAGGCTAAACAAGTTCAGAGCCCAAGTGTTTGTGGTTCGTTTGAGAGGTTACCAGTGGGAGATGAGGACCAGCAAGAGCTTTCAGGGCTGGCACCTTTAGTGTAGGAGCAATCCCTGGACGTTCGCAATGTCGGTGTTGAGCTCTGGCCAGATTGAGCAGGAGAGGCTGTGTACGTTGGAAGTTTTAGTAGGCTAAACAAGTTCAGAGCCCAAGTGTTTGTGGTTCGTTTGAGAGGTTACCAGTGGGAGATGAGGACCAGCAAGAGCTTTCAGAGCTGGCATCTTTAGTGTAGGAGCAATCGCTGGACGTTCGCAATGTCGGTGTTGAGCTCTGGCCAGATTGAGCAGGAGAGGCTGTGTACGTTGGAAGTTTTAGTAGGCTAAACAAGTTCAGAGCCCAAGTGTTTGTGGTTCGTTTGAGAGGTTACCAGTGGGAGATGAGGACCAGCAAGAGCTTTCAGGGCTGGCACCTTTAGTGTAGGAGCAATCCCTGGACGTTCGCAATGTCGGTGTTGAGCTCTGGCCAGATTGAGCAGAAGAGGCTGTGTACGTTGGAAGTTTTAGTAGGCGAAACAAGTTCAGAGCCCAAGTGTTTGTGGTTCGTTTGAGAGGTTACCAGTGGGAGATGAGGACCAGCAAGAGCTTTCAGGGCTGGCACCTTTAGTGTAGGAGCAATCGCTGGACGTTCGTAATTTCGTTGGTGAATTTTGGCCAGATTGAGCAGGAGAGGCTGTGTACGTTGGAAGTTTTAGTAGGCTAAACAAGTTTAGAGCCCAAGTGTTTGTGGTTCGTTTGAGAGGTTACCAGTGGGAGATGAGGACCAGCAAGAGCTTTCAGGGCTGGCACCTTTAGTGTAGGAGCAATCCCTGGACGTTCGCAATGTCGGTGTTGAGCTCTGGCCAGATTGAGCAGGAGAGGCTGTGTACGTTGGAAGTTTTAGTAGGCGAAACAAGTTCAGAGCCCAAGTGTTTGTGGTTCGTTTGAGAGGTTACCAGTGGGAGATGAGGAGCAGCAAGAGCTTTCAGGGCTGGCACCTTTAGTGTAGGAGCAATCCCTGGACGTTCGCAATTTCGGTGTTGAGCTCTGGCCAGATTGAGCCGGAGAGGCTGTGTACGTTGGAAGTTTTAGTAGGCTAAACAAGTTCAGAGCCCAAGTGTTTGTGGTTCGTTTGAGAGGTTACCAGTGGGAGATGAGGACCAGCAAGAGCTTTCAGGGCTGCCACCTTTAGTGTAGGTGCAATCCCTGGACGTTCGCAATGTCGGTGTTGAGCTCTGGCCAGATTGAGCAGGAGAGGCTGTGTACGTTGGAAGTTTTAGTAGGCTAAACAAGTTCAGAGCCCAAGTGTTTGTGGTTCGTTTGAGAGGTTACCAGTGGGAGATGAGGACCAGCAAGAGCTTTCAGGGCTGGCACCTTTAGTGTAGGAGCAATCCCTGGACGTTCGCAATGTCGGTGTTGAGCTCTGGCCAGATTGAGCAGGAGAGGCTGTGTACGTTGGAAGTTTTAGTAGGCTAAACAAGTTCAGAGCCCAAGTGTTTGTGGTTCGTTTGAGAGGTTACCAGTGGGAGATGAGGACCAGCAAGAGCTTTCAGGGCTGGCACCTTTAGTATAGGTGCAATCCCTGGACGTTCGCAATTTCGGTGTTGAGCTCTGGCCAGATTGAGCAGGAGAGGCTGTGTACGTTGGAAGTTTTAGTAGGCTAAACAAGTTCAGAGCCCAAGTGTTTGTGGTTCGTTTGAGAGGTTACCAGTGGGAGATGAGGACCAGCAAGAGCTTTCAGGGCTGGCACCTTTAGTGTAGGAGCAATCCCTGGACGTTCGCAATGTCGGTGTTGAGCTCTGGCCAGATTGAGCAGGAGAGGCTGTGTACGTTGGAAGTTTTAGTAGGCTAAACAAGTTCAGAGGCCAAGTGTTTGTGGTTCGTTTGAGAGGTTACCAGTGGGAGATGAGGACCAGCAAGAGCTTTCAGGGCTGGCACCTTTAGTGTAGGAGCAATCCCTGGACGTTCGCAATGTCGGTGTTGAGCTCTGGCCAGATTGAGCAGGAGAGGCTGTGTACGTTGGAAGTTTTAGTAGGCTAAACAAGTTCAGAGCCCAAGTGTTTGTGGTTCGTTTGAGAGGTTACCAGTGGGAGATGAGGACCAGCAAGAGCTTTCAGGGCTGGCACCTTTAGTGTAGGAGCAATCCCTGGACGTTCGCAATTTCGGTGTTGAGCTCTGGCCAGATTGAGCCGGAGAGGCTGTGTACGTTGGAAGTTTTAGTAGGCTAAACAAGTTCAGAGCCCAAGTGTTTGTGGTTCGTTTGAGAGGTTACCAGTGGGAGATGAGGACCAGCAAGAGCTTTCAGGGCTGGCACCTTTAGTATAGGTGCAATCCCTGGACGTTCGCAATTTCGGTGTTGAGCTCTGGCCAGATTGAGCCGGAGAGGCTGTGTACGTTGGAAGTTTTAGTAGGCTAAACAAGTTCAGAGCCCAAGTGTTTGTGGTTCGTTTGAGAGGTTACCAGTGGGAGATGAGGACCAGCAAGAGCTTTCAGGGCTGGCACCTTTAGTGTAGGTGCAATCGCTGGACGTTCGCAATTTCGGTGTTGAGCTCTGGCCAGATTGAGCAGGAGAGGCTGTGTACGTTGGAAGTTTTAGTAGGCTAAACAAGTTCAGAGCCCAAGTGTTTGTGGTTCGTTTGAGAGGTTACCAGTGGGAGATGAGGACCAGCAAGAGCTTTCAGGGCTGGCACCTTTAGTGTAGGAGCAATCGCTGGACGTTCGTAATTTCGTTGGTGAATTTTGGCCAGATTGAGCAGGAGAGGCTGTGTACGTTGGAAGTTTTAGTAGGCTAAACAAGTTTAGAGCCCAAGTGTTTGTGGTTCGTTTGAGAGGTTACCAGTGGGAGATGAGGACCAGCAAGAGCTTTCAGGGCTGGCACCTTTAGTGTAGGAGCAATCCCTGGACGTTCGCAATGTCGGTGTTGAGCTCTGGCCAGATTGAGCAGGAGAGGCTGTGTACGTTGGAAGTTTTAGTAGGCGAAACAAGTTCAGAGCCCAAGTGTTTGTGGTTCGTTTGAGAGGTTACCAGTGGGAGATGAGGAGCAGCAAGAGCTTTCAGGGCTGGCACCTTTAGTGTAGGAGCAATCCCTGGACGTTCGCAATTTCGGTGTTGAGCTCTGGCCAGATTGAGCCGGAGAGGCTGTGTACGTTGGAAGTTTTAGTAGGCTAAACAAGTTCAGAGCCCAAGTGTTTGTGGTTCGTTTGAGAGGTTACCAGTGGGAGATGAGGACCAGCAAGAGCTTTCAGGGCTGCCACCTTTAGTGTAGGTGCAATCCCTGGACGTTCGCAATGTCGGTGTTGAGCTCTGGCCAGATTGAGCAGGAGAGGCTGTGTACGTTGGAAGTTTTAGTAGGCTAAACAAGTTCAGAGCCCAAGTGTTTGTGGTTCGTTTGAGAGGTTACCAGTGGGAGATGAGGACCAGCAAGAGCTTTCAGGGCTGGCACCTTTAGTGTAGGAGCAATCCCTGGACGTTCGCAATGTCGGTGTTGAGCTCTGGCCAGATTGAGCAGGAGAGGCTGTGTACGTTGGAAGTTTTAGTAGGCTAAACAAGTTCAGAGCCCAAGTGTTTGTGGTTCGTTTGAGAGGTTACCAGTGGGAGATGAGGACCAGCAAGAGCTTTCAGGGCTGGCACCTTTAGTATAGGTGCAATCCCTGGACGTTCGCAATTTCGGTGTTGAGCTCTGGCCAGATTGAGCAGGAGAGGCTGTGTACGTTGGAAGTTTTAGTAGGCTAAACAAGTTCAGAGCCCAAGTGTTTGTGGTTCGTTTGAGAGGTTACCAGTGGGAGATGAGGACCAGCAAGAGCTTTCAGGGCTGGCACCTTTAGTGTAGGAGCAATCCCTGGACGTTCGCAATGTCGGTGTTGAGCTCTGGCCAGATTGAGCAGGAGAGGCTGTGTACGTTGGAAGTTTTAGTAGGCTAAACAAGTTCAGAGGCCAAGTGTTTGTGGTTCGTTTGAGAGGTTACCAGTGGGAGATGAGGACCAGCAAGAGCTTTCAGGGCTGGCACCTTTAGTGTAGGAGCAATCCCTGGACGTTCGCAATGTCGGTGTTGAGCTCTGGCCAGATTGAGCAGGAGAGGCTGTGTACGTTGGAAGTTTTAGTAGGCTAAACAAGTTCAGAGCCCAAGTGTTTGTGGTTCGTTTGAGAGGTTACCAGTGGGAGATGAGGACCAGCAAGAGCTTTCAGGGCTGGCACCTTTAGTGTAGGAGCAATCCCTGGACGTTCGCAATTTCGGTGTTGAGCTCTGGCCAGATTGAGCCGGAGAGGCTGTGTACGTTGGAAGTTTTAGTAGGCTAAACAAGTTCAGAGCCCAAGTGTTTGTGGTTCGTTTGAGAGGTTACCAGTGGGAGATGAGGACCAGCAAGAGCTTTCAGGGCTGGCACCTTTAGTATAGGTGCAATCCCTGGACGTTCGCAATTTCGGTGTTGAGCTCTGGCCAGATTGAGCCGGAGAGGCTGTGTACGTTGGAAGTTTTAGTAGGCTAAACAAGTTCAGAGCCCAAGTGTTTGTGGTTCGTTTGAGAGGTTACCAGTGGGAGATGAGGACCAGCAAGAGCTTTCAGGGCTGGCACCTTTAGTGTAGGTGCAATCGCTGGACGTTCGCAAATTTCGGTGTTGAGCTCTGGCCAGATTGAGCAGGAGAGGCTGTGTACGTTGGAAGTTTTAGTAGGCTAAACAAGTTCAGAGCCAAGTGTTTGTGGTTTCGTTTGAGAGGTTACCAGTGGGAGATGAGGACCAGCAAGAGCTTTCAGGGCTGGCACCTTTAGTGTAGGAGCAATCGCTGGACAGTTCGCAATGTCGGTGTTGAGCTCTGGCCAGATTGAGGCAGGAGAGGCTGTGTACGTTGGAAGTTTTAGTAGGCGAAACAAGTTCAGAGCCCAAGTGTTTGTGGTTCGTTTGAGAGGTTACCAGTGGGAGATGAGGACCAGCAAGAGCTTTCAGGGCTGGCACCTTTAGTGTAGGAGCAATCCCTGGACGTTCGCAATGTCGGTGTTGAGCTCTGGCCAGATTGAGCAGGAGAGGCTGTGTACGTTGGAAGTTTTAGTAGGCTAAACAAGTTCAGAGCCCAAGTGTTTGTGGTTCGTTTGAGAGGTTACCAGTGGGAGATGAGGACCAGCAAGAGCTTTCAGGGCTGGCACCTTTAGTATAGGTGCAATCCCTGACGTTCGCAATTTCGGTGTTGAGCTCTGGCCAGATTGAGCAGGAGAGGCTGTGTACGTTGGAAGTTTTAGTAGGCTAAACAAGTTCAGAGCCCAAGTGTTTGTGGTTCGTTTTGAGAGGTTACCAGTGGAGGATGAGGACCAGCAAGAGCTTTCAGGGCTGGCACCTTTAGTGTAGGAGCAATCCCTGGACGTTCGCAATGTCGGTGTTGAGCTCTGGCCAGATTGAGCAGGAGAGGCTGTGTACGTTGGAAGTTTTAGTAGGCTAAACAAGTTCAGAGCCCAAGTGTTGTGGTCGTTTGAGAGGTTACCAGTGGGAGATGAGGACCAGCAAGAGCTTTCAGGGCTGGCACCTTTAGTGTAGGAGCAATCCCTGGACGTTCGCAATGTCGGTGTTGAGCTCTGGCCAGATTGAGCAGGAGAGGCTGTGTACGTTGGAAGTTTAGTAGGCTAAACAAGTTCAGAGCCAGTGTTTGTGGTTCGTTTGAGAGGTTACCAGTGGAGATGAGGACCAGCAAGAGCTTTCAGGGCTGGCACCTTTAGTGTAGGAGCAATCCTGGACGTTCGCAATGTCGGTGTTGAGCTCTGGCCAGATTGAGCAGGAGAGGCTGTGTACGTTGGAAGTTTTAGTAGGACGAAACAAGTTCAGAGCCCAAGTGTTTGTGGTTCGTTTGAGAGGTTACCAGTGGGAGATGAGGACCAGCAAGAGCTTTCAGGACTGGCACCTTTAGTGTAGGAGCAATCCCTGGACGTTCGTAATTTCGGTGTTGAGCTCTGGCCAGATTGAGCAGGAGAGGCTTGTGTACGTGGAAGTTTTTAGTAGGTCTAAACAAGTTCAGAGCCCAAGTGTTTGTGGTTCGTTTGAGAGGTACCATGGGAGGAGGACCAGCAAGAGCTTCAGGCTGCACCTTTAGTGTAGGAGCAATCCCTGGACGTTCGCAATGTCGGTGTTGAGACTCTGGCCAGATTGAGCAGGAGAGGCTGTGTACGTTGGAAGTTTTAGTAGGCTAAACAAGTTCAGAGCCCAAGTGTTTGTGTTCTTTTGAGAGGTTACCAGTGGGAGATGAGGACCAGCAAGAGCTTTCAGGGCTGGCACCTTTAGTATAGGTGCAATCCCTGGACGTTCGCAATTTCGGTGTTGAGCTCTGGCCAGATTGAGCAGGAGAGGCTGTGTACGTTGGAAGTTTTAGTAGGCTAAACAAGTTCAGAGCCCAAGTGTTTGTGGTTCGTTTGAGAGGTTACCAGTGGAGATGAGGACCAGCAAGAGCTTTCAGGGCTGGCACCTTTAGTGTAGGAGCAATCCCTGGACGTTCGCAATGTCGGTGTTGAGCTCTGGCCAGATTGAGCCAGGAGAGGCTGTGTACGTTGGAAGTTTTAGTAGGCTAAACAAGTTCAGAGCCCAAGTGTTTGTGGTTCGTTTGAGAGGTTACCAGTGGGAGATGAGGACCAGCAAGAGCTTTCAGGGCTGGCACCTTTAGTGTAGGAGCAATCCCTGGACGTTCGCAATGTCGGTGTTGAGCTCTGGCCAGATTGAGCAGGAGAGGCTGTGTACGTTGGAAGTTTTAGTAGGCTAAACAAGTTCAGAGCCCAATGTTTGTGGTTCGTTTTGAGAGGTTACCAGTGGGAGATGAGGACCAGCAAGAGCTTTCAGGGCTGGCACCTTTAGTGTAGGAGCAATCCCTGGACGTTCGTATTTCGTTGGTGAATTTTGCCAGATTGAGCAGGAGAGGCTGTGTACGTTGGAAGTTTTAGTAGGCTAAACAAGTTTAGAGCCCAAGTGTTTTGTGGTTCGTTTGAGAGGTTACCAGTGGGAGATGAGGACCAGCAAGAGCTTTCAGGGCTGGCACCTTTAGTGTAGGAGCAATCCCTGGACGTTCGCAATGTCGGTGTTGAGCTCTGGCCAGATTGAGCAGGAGAGGCTGTGTACGTTGGAAGTTTTAGTAGGCTAAACAAGTTCAGAGCCCAAGTGTTTGTGGTTCGTTTGAGAGGTTACCAGTGGGAGATGAGGACCAGCAAGAGCTTTCAGGGCTGGCACCTTTAGTGTAGGAGCAATCCCTGGACGTTCGCAATGTCGGTGTTGAGCTCTGGCCAGATTGAGCAGGAGAGGCTGTGTACGTTGGAAGTTTTAGTAGGCGAAACAAGTTCAGAGCCCAAGTGTTTGTGGTTCGTTTGAGAGGTTACCAGTGGGAGATGAGGACCAGCAAGAGCTTTCAGGGCTGGCACCTTTAGTGTAGGAGCAATCCCTGGACGTTCGCAATTTCGGTGTTGAGCTCTGGCCAGATTGAGCAGGAGAGTCTGTGTACGTTGGAAGTTTTAGTAGGCTAACAAGTTTAGAGCCCAAGTGTTTGTGGTTCGTTTGAGAGGTTACCAGTGGGAGATGAGGACCAGCAAGAGCTTTCAGGGCTGGCACCTTTAGTGTAGGAGCAATCCCTGGACGTTCGCAATGTCGGTGTTGAGCTCTGGCCAGATTGAGCAGGAGAGGCTGTGTACGTTGGAAGTTTTAGTAGGCTAACAAGTCAGAGCCCAAGTGTTTGTGGTTCGTTTGAGAGGTTACCAGTGGGAGATGAGGACCAGCAAGAGCTTTCAGGGCTGGCACCTTTAGTGTAGGAGCAATCGCTGGACGTTCGCAATGTCGGTGTTGAGCTCTGGCCAGATTGAGCAGGAGAGGCTGTGTACGTTGGAAGTTTAGTAGGCTAAACAAGTTCAGAGCCCAAGTGTTTGTGTTCGTTTGAGAGGTTACCAGTGGGAGATGAGGACCAGCAAGAGCTTTCAGGGCTGGCACCTTTAGTGTAGGAGCAATCCCTGGACGTTCGCAATGTCGGTGTTGAGCTCTGGCCAGATTGAGCAGGAGAGGCTGTGTACGTTGGAAGTTTTAGTAGGCGAAACAAGTTCAAGAGCCAAGTGTTTGTGGTTCGTTTGAGAGGTTACCAGTGGGAGATGAGGACCAGCAAGAGCTTTCAGGGCTGGCACCTTTAGTGTAGGAGCAATCGCTGGACGTTCGTAATTTCGTTGGTGAATTTTGGCCAGATTGAGCAGCAGAGGCTGTGTACGTTGGAAGTTTTAGTAGGCTAAACAAGTTTAGAGCCCAAGTGTTTGTGGTTCGTTTGAGAGGTTACCAGTGGGAGATGAGGACCAGCAAGAGCTTTCAGGGCTGGCACCTTTAGTGTAGGAGCAATCCCTGGACGTTCGCAATGTCGGTGTTGAGCTCTGGCCAGATTGAGCAGGAGAGGCTGTGTACGTTGGAAGTTTTAGTAGGCTAAACAAGTTCAGAGCCCAAGTGTTTGTGGTTCGTTTGAGAGGTTACCAGTGGGAGATGAGGACCAGCAAGAGCTTTCAGGGCTGGCACCTTAGTGTAGGAGCAATCCCTGGACGTTCGCAATGTCGGTGTTGAGCTCTGGCCAGATTGAGCAGGAGAGGCTGTGTACGTTGGAAGTTTTAGTAGGCGAAACAAGTTCAGAGCCCAAGTGTTTGTGGTTCGTTTGAGAGGTTACCAGTGGGAGATGAGGAGCAGCAAGAGCTTTCAGTGGCTGGCACCTTTAGTGTAGGAGCAATCCCTGGACGTTCGCAATTTCGGTGTTGAGCTCTGGCCAGATTGAGCAGGAGAGGCTGTGTACGTTGGAGTTTTAGTAGGCTAAACAAGTTCAGAGCCCAAGTGTTTGTGGTTCGTTTGAGAGGTTACCAGTGGGAGATGAGGACCAGCAAGAGCTTTCAGAGCTGGCACCTTTAGTGTAGGAGCAATCGCTGGACGTTCGCAATGTCGGTGTTGAGCTCCTGGCCAGATTGAGCAGGAGAGGCTGTGTACGCTGGAAGTTTTAGTAGGCTAAACAAGTTCAGAGCCCAAGTGTTTGTGGTTCGTTTGAGAGGTTACCAGTGGGAGATGAGGACCAGCAAGAGCTTTCAGGGCTGGCACCTTTAGTGTAGGAGCAATCCCTGGACGTTCGCAATGTCGGTGTTGAGCTCTGGCCAGATTGAGCAGAAGAGGCTGTGTACGTTGGAAGTTTTAGTAGGCGAAACAAGTTCAGAGCCCAAGTGTTTGTGGTTCGTTTGAGAGGTTACCAGTGGGAGATGAGGACCAGCAAGAGCTTTCAGGGCTGGCACCTTTAGTGTAGGAGCAATCCCTGGACGTTCGCAATGTCGGTGTTGAGCTCTGGCCAGATTGAGCAGGAGAGGCTGTGTACGTTGGAAGTTTTAGTAGGCGAAACAAGTTCAGAGCCCAAGTGTTTGTGGTTCGTTTGAGAGGTTACCAGTGGGAGATGAGGACCAGCAAGAGCTTTCAGGGCTGGCACCTTTAGTGTAGGAGCAATCCCTGGACGTTCGTAATTTCGTTGGTGAATTTTGGCCAGATTGAGCAGGAGAGGCTGTGTACGTTGGAAGTTTTAGTAGGCTAAACAAGTTCAGAGGCCAAGTGTTTGTGGTTCGTTTGAGAGGTTACCAGTGGGAGATGAGGACCAGCAAGAGCTTTCAGGGCTGGCACCTTTAGTGTAGGAGCAATCGCTGGACGTTCGCAATTTCGGTGTTGAGCTCTGGCCAGATTGAGCAGGAGAGGCTGTGTACGTTGGAAGTTTTAGTAGGCTAAACAAGTTCAGAGCCCAAGTGTTTGTGGTTCGTTTGAGAGGTTACCAGTGGGAGATGAGGACCAGCAAGAGCTTTCAGGGCTGGCACCTTTAGTGTAGGAGCAATCCCTGGACGTTCGCAATGTCGGTGTTGAGCTCTGGCCAGATTGAGCAGGAGAGGCTGTGTACGTTGGAAGTTTTAGTAGGCGAAACAAGTTCAGAGGCCAAGTGTTTGTGGTTCGTTTGAGAGGTTACCAGTGGGAGATGAGGACCAGCAAGAGCTTTCAGGGCTGGCACCTTTAGTGTAGGAGCAATCCCTGGACGTTCGCAATGTCGGTGTTGAGCTCTGGCCAGATTGAGCAGGAGAGGCTGTGTACGTTGGAAGTTTTAGTAGGCGAAACAAGTTCAGAGCCCAAGTGTTTGTGGTTCGTTTGAGAGGTTACCAGTGGGAGATGAGGACCAGCAAGAGCTTTCAGGGCTGGCCACCTTTAGTGTAGGAGCAATCCCTGGACGTTCGTAATTTCGTTGGTGAATTTTGGCCAGATTGAGCAGGAGAGTCTGTGTACGTTGGAAGTTTTAGTAGGCTAAACAAGTTCAGAGCCCAAGTGTTTGTGGTTCGTTTGAGAGGTTACCAGTGGGAGATGAGGACCAGCAAGAGCTTTCAGGGCTGGCACCTTAGTGTAGGAGCAATCCCTGGACGTTCGCAATGTCGGTGTTGAGCTCTGGCCAGATTGAGCAGGAGAGGCTGTGTACGTTGGAAGTTTTAGTAGGCTAAACAAGTTCAGAGCCCAAGTGTTTGTGGTTCGTTTGAGAGGTTACCAGTGGGAGATGAGGACCAGCAAGAGCTTTCAGGGCTGGCACCTTTAGTGTAGGAGCAATCCTGGACGTTCGCAATGTCGGTGTTGAGCTCTGGCCAGATTGAGCAGGAGAGGCTGTGTACGTTGGAAGTTTTAGTAGGCGAAACAAGTTCAGAGCCAAGTGTTTGTGGTTCGTTTGAGAGGTTACCAGTGGGAGATGAGGACCAGCAAGAGCTTTCAGGGCTGGCACCTTTAGTGTAGGAGCAATCCCTGGACGTTCGTAATTCGTTGGTGAATTTTGGCCAGATTGAGCAGGAGAGTCTGTGTACGTTGGAAGTTTTAGTAGGCTAAACAAGTTCAGAGCCCAAGTGTTTGTGGTTCGTTTGAGAGGTTACCAGTGGGAGATGAGGACCAGCAAGAGCTTTCAGGGCTGGCACCTTTAGTGTAGGAGCAATCCCTGGACGTTCGCAATGTCGGTGTTGAGCTCTGGCCAGATTGAGCAGGAGAGGCTGTGTACGTTGGAAGTTTTAGTAGGCTAAACAAGTTCAGAGCCCAAGTGTTTGTGGTTCGTTTGAGAGGTTACCAGTGGGAGATGAGGACCAGCAAGAGCTTTCAGGGCTGGCACCTTTAGTGTAGGAGCAATCCCTGGACGTTCGCAATGTCGGTGTTGAGCTCTGGCCAGATTGAGCAGGAGAGTCTGTGTACGTTGGAAGTTTAGTAGCTAAACAAGTTCAGAGCCAAGTGTTTGTGGTTCGTTTGAGAGGTTACCAGTGGGAGATGAGGACCAGCAAGAGCTTTCAGGGCTGCACCTTTAGTGTAGGAGCAATCCCTGGACGTTCGCTAATTTCGGTGTTGAGCTCTGGCCAGATTGAGCGGAGAGGCTGTGTACGTTGGAAGTTTTAGTAGGCTAAACAAGTTAGAGCCCAAGTGTTTGTGGTTCGTTTGAGAGGTTACCAGTGGGAGATGAGGACCAGCAAGAGCTTTCAGGGCTGGCACCTTTAGTGTAGGAGCAATCCCTGGACGTTCGCAATGTCGGTGTTGAGCTCTGGCCAGATTGAGCAGGAGAGGCTGTGTACGTTGGAAGTTTTAGTAGGCTAAACAAGTTCAGAGCCCAAGTGTTGTGGTTCGTTTGAGAGGTTACCAGTGGGAGATGAGGACCAGCAAGAGCTTTCAGGGCTGGCACCTTTAGTGTAGGAGCAATCCGCTGGACGTTCGCAATGTCGGTGTTGAGCTCTGGCCAGATTGAGCAGGAGAGGCTGTGTACGTTGGAAGTTTTAGTAGGCGAAACAAGTTCAGAGCCCAAGTGTTTGTGGTTCGTTTGAGAGGTTACCAGTGGGAGATGAGGAGCAGCAAGAGCTTTCAGGGCTGGCACCTTTAGTGTAGGAGCAATCCCTGGACGTTCGCAATGTCGGTGTTGAGCTCTGGCCAGATTGAGCAGGAGAGGCTGTGTACGTTGGAAGTTTTAGTAGGCTAAACAAGTTCAGAGCCCAAGTGTTTGCGGTTCGTTTGAGAGGTTACCAGTGGAGATGAGGACCAGCAAGAACTTTCAGGGCTGGCACCTTTAGTGTAGGAGCAATCCCTGGACGTTCGCAATGTCGGTGTTGAGCTCTGGCCAGATTGAGCAGGAGAGGCTGTGTACGTTGGAAGTTTTAGTAGGCGAAACAAGTTCAGAGCCCAAGTGTTTGTGGTTCGTTTGAGAGGTTACCAGTGGGAGATGAGGACCAGCAAGAGCTTTCAGGGCTGGCACCTTTAGTGTAGGAGCAATCCCTGGACGTTCGTAATTTCGTTGGTGAATTTTGGCCAGATTGAGCAGGAGAGGCTGTGTACGTTGGAAGTTTTAGTAGGCTAAACAAGTTCAGAGCCCAAGTGTTTGCGGTTCGTTTGAGAGGTTACCAGTGGGAGATGAGGACCAGCAAGAGCTTTCAGGGCTGGCACCTTTAGTGTAGGAGCAATCCCTGGACGTTCGCAATGTCGGTGTTGAGCTCTGGCCAGATTGAGCAGGAGAGGCTGTGTACGTTGGAAGTTTTAGTAGGCTAAACAAGTCAGAGCCCAAGTGTTTGTGGTTCGTTTGAGAGGTTACCAGTGGGAGATGAGGACCAGCAAGAGCTTTCAGGCTGGCACCTTTAGTGTAGGAGCAATCCCTGGACGTTCGCAATGTCGGTGTTGAGCTCTGGCCAGATTGAGCAGGAGAGGCTGTGTACGTTGGAAGTTTTAGTAGGCGAAACAAGTTCAGAGCCCAAGTGTTTGTGGTTCGTTTGAGAGGTTACCAGTGGGAGATGAGGAGCAGCAAGAGCTTTCAGGGCTGGCACCTTTAGTGTAGGAGCAATCCCTGGACGTTCGCAATGTCGGTGTTGAGCTCTGGCCAGATTGAGCAGGAGAGGCTGTGTACGTTGGAAGTTTTAGTAGGCTAAACAAGTTCAGAGCCCAAGTGTTTGCGGTTCGTTTGAGAGGTTACCAGTGGGAGATGAGGACCAGCAAGAGCTTTCAGGGCTGGCACCTTTAGTGTAGGAGCAATCCCTGGACGTTCGCAATGTCGGTGTTGAGCTCTGGCCAGATTGAGCAGGAGAGGCTGTGTACGTTGGAAGTTTTAGTAGGCGAAACAAGTTCAGAGCCCAAGTGTTTGTGGTTCGTTTGAGAGGTTACCAGTGGGAGATGAGGACCAGCAAGAGCTTTCAGGGCTGGCACCTTTAGTGTAGGAGCAATCCCTGGACGTTCGTAATTTCGTTGGTGAATTTTGGCCAGATTGAGCAGGAGAGGCTGTGTACGTTGGAAGTTTTAGTAGGCTAAACAAGTTCAGAGCCCAAGTGTTTGTGGTTCGTTTGAGAGGTTACCAGTGGGAGATGAGGACCAGCAAGAGCTTTCAGGGCTGGCACCTTTAGTGTAGGAGCAATCCCTGGACGTTCGCAATGTCGGTGTTGAGCTCTGGCCAGATTGAGCAGGAGAGGCTGTGTACGTTGGAAGTTTTAGTAGGCTAAACAAGTTCAGAGCCCAAGTGTTTGTGGTTCGTTTGAGAGGTTACCAGTGGGAGATGAGGACCAGCAAGAGCTTTCAGGGCTGGCACCTTTAGTGTAGGAGCAATCCCTGGACGTTCGCAATTTCGGTGTTGAGCTCTGGCCAGATTGAGCAGGAGAGGCTGTGTACGTTGGAAGTTTTAGTAGGCGAAACAAGTTCAGAGCCCAAGTGTTTGTGGTTCGTTTGAGAGGTTACCAGTGGGAGATGAGGACCAGCAAGAGCTTTCAGGGCTGGCACCTTTAGTGTAGGTGCAATCGCTGACGTTCGCAATTTCGGTGTTGAGCTCTGGCCAGATTGAGCAGGAGAGGCTGTGTACGTTGGAAGTTTTAGTAGGCTAAACAAGTTCAGAGCCCAAGTGTTTGTGGTTCGTTTGAGAGGTTACCAGTGGGAGATGAGGACCAGCAAGAGCTTTCAGGGCTGGCACCTTTAGTGTAGGAGCAATCCTGGACGTTCGTAATTTCGTTGGTGAATTTGGCCAGATTGAGCAGGAGAGGCTGTGTACGTTGGAAGTTTTAGTAGGCTAAACAAGTTCAGAGCCCAAGTGTTTGCGGTTCGTTTGAGAGGTTACCAGTGGGAGATGAGGACCAGCAAGAGCTTTCAGGGCTGGCACCTTTAGTGTAGGAGCAATCCCTGGACGTTCGCAATGTCGGTGTTGAGCTCTGGCCAGATTGAGCAGGAGAGGCTGTGTACGTTGGAAGTTTTAGTAGGCTAAACAAGTTCAGAGCCCAAGTGTTTGTGGTTCGTTTGAGAGGTTACCAGTGGGAGATGAGGACCAGCAAGAGCTTTCAGGGCTGGCACCTTTAGTGTAGGAGCAATCCCTGGACGTTCGCAATGTCGGTGTTGAGCTCTGGCCAGATTGAGCAAGAGAGGCTGTGTACGTTGGAAGTTTTAGTAGGCGAAACAAGTTCAGAGCCCAAGTGTTTGTGGTTCGTTTGAGAGGTTACCAGTGGGAGATGAGGACCAGCAAGAGCTTTCAGGGCTGGCACCTTTAGTGTAGGAGCAATCCCTGGACGTTCGTAATTTCGTTGGTGAATTTTGGCCAGATTGAGCAGGAGAGGCTGTGTACGTTGAAGTTTTAGTAGGCTAAACAAGTTCAGAGCCCAAGTGTTTGTGGTTCGTTTGAGAGGTTACCAGTGGGAGATGAGGACCAGCAAGAGCTTTCAGGGCTGGCACCTTTAGTGTAGGAGCAATCCCTGGACGTTCGCAATGTCGGTGTTGAGCTCTGGCCAGATTGAGCAGGAGAGGCTGTGTACGTTGGAAGTTTAGTAGGCTAAACAAGTTCAGAGCCCAAGTGTTTGTGGTTCGTTTGAGAGGTTACCAGTGGGAGATGAGGACCAGCAAGAGCTTTCAGGGCTGGCACCTTTAGTGTAGGAGCAATCCCTGGACGTTCGCAATTTCGGTGTTGAGCTCTGGCCAGATTGAGCAGGAGAGGCTGTGTACGTTGGAAGTTTTAGTAGGCGAAACAAGTTCAGAGCCCAAGTGTTTGTGGTTCGTTTGAGAGGTTACCAGTGGGAGATGAGGACCAGCAAGAGCTTTCAGGGCTGGCACCTTAGTGTAGGTGCAATCGCTGGACGTTCGCAATTTCGGTGTTGAGCTCTGGCCAGATTGAGCAGGAGAGGCTGTGTACGTTGGAAGTTTTAGTAGGCTAAACAAGTTCAGAGCCCAAGTGTTTGTGGTTCGTTTGAGAGGTTACCAGTGGGAGATGAGGACCAGCAAGAGCTTTCAGGGCTGGCACCTTTAGTGTAGGAGCAATCCCTGGACGTTCGCAATGTCGGTGTTGAGCTCTGGCCAGATTGAGCAGGAGAGGCTGTGTACGTTGGAAGTTTTAGTAGGCTAAACAAGTTCAGAGGCCAAGTGTTTGTGGTTCGTTTGAGAGGTTACCAGTGGGAGATGAGGACCAGCAAGAGCTTTCAGGGCTGGCACCTTTAGTGTAGGAGCAATCCCTGGACGTTCGTAATTTCGTTGGTGAATTTTGGCCAGATTGAGCAGGAGAGGCTGTGTACGTTGGAAGTTTTAGTAGGCTAAACAAGTTCAGAGCCCAAGTGTTTGTGGTTCGTTTGAGAGGTTACCAGTGGGAGATGAGGACCAGCAAGAGCTTTCAGGGCTGGCACCTTTAGTGTAGGAGCTATCCCTGGACGTTCGCAATGTCGGTGTTGAGCTCTGGCCAGATTGAGCAGGAGAGGCTGTGTACGTTGGAAGTTTTAGTAGGCTAAACAAGTTCAGAGCCCAAGTGTTTGTGGTTCGTTTGAGAGGTTACCAGTGGGAGATGAGGAGCAGCAAGAGCTTTCAGGGCTGGCACCTTTAGTGTAGGAGCAATCCCTGGACGTTCGCAATTTCGGTGTTGAGCTCTGGCCAGATTGAGCAGGAGAGGCTGTGTACGTTGGAAGTTTTAGTAGGCTAAACAAGTTCAGAGCCCAAGTGTTTGTGGTTCGTTTGAGAGGTTACCAGTGGGAGATGAGGACCAGCAAGAGCTTTCAGGCTGGCACCTTTAGTGTAGGTGCAATCGCTGGACGTCGCAATTTCGGTGTTGAGCTCTGGCCAGATTGAGCAGGAGAGGCTGTGTACGTTGGAAGTTTTAGTAGGCTAAACAAGTTCAGAGCCCAAGTGTTTGTGGTTCGTTTGAGAGGTTACCAGTGGGAGATCGAGGACCAGCAAGAGCTTTCAGGGCTGGCACCTTTAGTGTAGGAGCAATCCCTGGACGTTCGCAATGTCGGTGTTGAGCTCTGGCCAGATTGAGCAGGAGAGGCTGTGTACGTTGGAAGTTTTAGTAGGCTAAACAAGTTCAGAGCCCAAGTGTTTGTGGTTCGTTTGAGAGGTTACCAGTGGGAGATGAGGACCAGCAAGAGCTTTCAGGGCTGGCACCTTTAGTGTAGGTGCAATCGCTGGACGTTCGCAATTTCGGTGTTGAGCTCTGGCCAGATTGAGCAGGAGAGGCTGTGTACGTTGGAAGTTTTAGTAGGCTAAACAAGTTCAGAGCCCAAGTGTTTGCGGTTCGTTTGAGAGGTTACCAGTGGGAGATGAGGAGCAGCAAGAGCTTTCAGGGCTGGCACCTTTAGTGTAGGAGCAATCCCTGGACGTTCGCAATGTCGGTGTTGAGCTCTGGCCAGATTGAGCAGGAGAGGCTGTGTACGTTGGAAGTTTAGTAGGCGAAACAAGTTCAGAGCCCAAATTGTTTGTGGTTCGTTTGAGAGGTTACCAGTGGGAGATGAGGACCAGCAAGAGCTTTCAGGGCTGGCACCTTTAGTGTAGGAGCAATCGCTGGACGTTCGCAATGTCGGTGTTGAGCTCTGGCCAGATTGAGCAGGAGAGGCTGTGTACGTTGGAAGTTTTAGTAGGCTAAACAAGTTTAGAGCCCAAGTGTTTGTGGTTCGTTTGAGAGGTTACCAGTGGGAGATGAGGAGCAGCAAGAGCTTTCAGGGCTGGCACCTTTAGTGTAGGAGCAATCCCTGGACGTTCGCAATGTCGGTGTTGAGCTCTGGCCAGATTGAGCAGGAGAGGCTGTGTACGTTGGAAGTTTTAGTAGGCTAAACAGTTCAGAGCCCAAGTGTTTGTGGTTCGTTTGAGAGGTTACCAGTGGGAGATGAGGACCAGCAAGAGCTTTCAGGGCTGGCACCTTTAGTATAGGTGCAATCCTGGACGTTCGCAATTTCGGTGTTGAGCTCTGGCCAGATTGAGCAGGAGAGGCTGTGTACGTTGGAAGTTTAGTAGGCTAAACAAGTTCAGAGCCCAAGTGTTTGTGGTTCGTTTGAGAGGTTACCAATGGGAGATGAGGACCAGCAAGAGCTTTCAGGGCTGGCACCTTTAGTGTAGGAGCAATCCCTGGACGTTCGCAATGTCGGTGTTGAGCTCTGGCCAGATTGAGCAGGAGAGGCTGTGTACATTGGAAGTTTTAGTAGGCTAAACAAGTTCAGAGCCCAAGTGTTTGTGGTTCGTTTGAGAGGTTACCAGTGGGAGATGAGGACCAGCAAGAGCTTTCAGGGCTGGCACCTTTAGTGTAGAGCAATCCCTGGACGTTGGCAATGTCGGTGTTGAGCTCTGGCCAGATTGAGCAGGAGAGGCTGTGTACGTTGGAAGTTTAGTAGGCTAAACAAGTTCAGAGCCCAAGTGTTTGTGGTTCGTTTGAGAGGTTACCAGTGGAGATGAGGACCAGCAAGAGTTTTCAGGGCTGGCACCTTTAGTATAGGTGCAATCCCTGGACGTTCGCAATTTCGGTGTTGAGCTCTGGCCAGATTGAGCAGGAGAGGCTGTGTACGTTGAAGTTTTAGTAGGCTAAACAAGTTCAGAGCCCAAGTGTTTGTGGTTCGTTTGAGAGGTTACCAGTGGGAGATGAGGACCAGCAAGAGCTTTCAGGGCTGGCACCTTTAGTGTAGGAGCAATCCCTGGACGTTCGTAATTTCGTTGGTGAATTTTGGCCAGATTGAGCAGGAGAGGCTGTGTACGTTGGAAGTTTTAGTAGGCTAAACAAGTTTAGACCCCAAGTGTTTTTTGGTTCGTTTGAGAGGTTACCAGTGGGAGATGAGGACCAGCAAGAGCTTTCAGGGCTGGCACCTTAGTGTAGGAGCAATCCCTGGACGTTCGCAATGTCGGTGTTGAGCTCTGGCCAGATTGAGCAGGAGAGGCTGTGTACGTTGGAAGTTTTAGTAGGCGAAACAAGTTCAGAGCCCAAGTGTTTGTGGTTCGTTTGAGAGGTTACCAGTGGGAGATGAGGACCAGCAAGAGCTTTCAGGGCTGGCAACTTTAGTGTAGGAGCAATCGCTGGACGTTCGCAATTTCGGTGTTGAGCTCTGGCCAGATTGAGCAGGAGAGGCTGTGTACGTTGGAAGTTTTAGTAGACTAAACAAGTTTAGAGCCCAAGTGTTTGTGGTTCGTTTGAGAGGTTACCAGTGGGAGATGAGGAGCAGCAAGAGCTTTCAGGGCTGGCACCTTTAGTGTAGGAGCAATCCCTGGACGTTCGCAATGTCGGTGTTGAGCACTGGCCAGATTGAGCAGGAGAGGCTGTGTACGTTGGAAGTTTTAGTAGGCTAAACAAGTTCAGAGCCCAAGTGTTGTGGTTCGTTTGAGAGGTTACCAGTGGGAGATGAGGACCAGCAAGAGCTTTCAGGGCTGGCACCTTTAGTATAGGTGCAATCCCTGGACGTTCGCAATTTCGGTGTTGAGCTCTGCCAGATTGAGCAGGAGAGGCTGTGTACGTTGGAAGTTTTAGTAGGGCTAAACAAGTTCAGAGCCCAAGTGTTTGTGGTTCGTTTGAGAGGTTACCAGTGGGAGATGAGGACCAGCAAGAGCTTTCAGGGCTGGCACCTTTAGTGTAGGAGCAATCCCTGGACGTTCGCAATGTCGGTGTTGAGCTCTGGCCAGATTGAGCAGGAGAGGCTGTGTACGTTGGAAGTTTTAGTAGGCTAAACAAGTTCAGAGCCCAAGTGTTTGTGGTTCGTTTGAGAGGTTACCAGTGGGAGATGAGGACCAGCAAGAGCTTTCAGGGCTGGCACCTTTAGTGTAGGAGCAATCGCTGACGTTCGCAATGTCGGTGTTGAGCTCTGGCCAGATTGAGCAGGGAGAGGCTGTGTACGTTGGAAGTTTTAGTAGGCTAAACAAGTTCAGAGCCCAAGTGTTTGTGGTTCGTTTGAGAGGTTACCAGTGGAGATGAGGACCAGCAAGAGTTTTCAGGGCTGGCACCTTTAGTATAGGTGCAATCCCTGGACGTTCGCAATTTCGGTGTTGAGCTCTGGCCAGATTGAGCAGGAGAGGCTGTGTACGTTGGAAGTTTTAGTAGGCTAAACAAGTTCAGAGCCCAAGTGTTTGTGGTTCGTTTGAGAGGTTACCAGTGGGAGATGAGGACCAGCAAGAGCTTTCAGGGCTGGCACCTTTAGTGTAGGAGCAATCCCTGGACGTTCGTAATTTCGTTGGTGAATTTTGGCCAGATTGAGCAGGAGAGGCTGTGTACGTTGGAAGTTTTAGTAGGCTAAACAAGTTTAGAGCCCAAGTGTTTGTGGTTCGTTTGAGAGGTTACCAGTGGGAGATGAGGACCAGCAAGAGCTTTCAGGGCTGGCACCTTTAGTGTAGGAGCAATCCCTGGACGTTCGCAATGACGGTGTTGAGCTCTGGCCAGATTGAGCAGGAGAGGCTGTGTACGTTGGAAGTTTTAGTAGGCTAAACAAGTCAGAGCCCAAGTGTTTGTGGTTCGTTTGAGAGGTTACCAGTGGGAGATGAGGACCAGCAAGAGCTTTCAGGGCTGGCACCTTTAGTGTAGGAGCAATCCCTGGACGTTCGCAATGTCGGTGTTGAGCTCTGGCCAGATTGAGCAGGAGAGGCTGTGTACGTTGGAAGTTTTAGTAGGCGAAACAAGTTCAGAGAAGCCCAAGTGTTTGTGGTTCGTTTGAGAGGTTACCAGTGGGAGATGAGGACCAGCAAGAGCTTTCAGGGCTGGCACCTTTAGTGTAGGAGCAATCCCTGGACGTTCGCAATGTCGGTGTTGAGCTCTGGCCAGATTGAGCAGGAGAGGCTGTGTACGTTGGAAGTTTTAGTAGGCGAAACAAGTTCAGAGCCCAAGTGTTTGTGGTTCGTTTGAGAGGTTACCAGTGGGAGATGAGGAGCAGCAAGAGCTTTCAGGGCTGGCACCTTTAGTGTAGGAGCAATCCCTGGACGTTCGTAATTTCGTTGGTGAATTTTGGCCAGATTGAGCAGGAGAGGCTGTGTACGTTGGAAGTTTTAGTAGGCTAAACAAGTTTAGAGCCCAAGTGTTTGTGGTTCGTTTGAGAGGTTACCAGTGGGAGATGAGGACCAGCAAGAGCTTTCAGGGCTGGCACCTTTAGTGTAGGAGCAATCCCTGGACGTTCGCAATGTCGGTGTTGAGCTCTGGCCAGATTGAGCAGGAGAGGCTGTGTACGTTGGAAGTTTTAGTAGGCTAAACAAGTTCAGAGCCCAAGTGTTTGTGGTTTGTTTGAGAGGTTACCAGTGGGAGATGAGGACCAGCAAGAGCTTTCAGGGCTGGCACCTTTAGTGTAGGAGCAATCCCTGGACGTTCGCAATGTCGGTGTTGAGCTCTGGCCAGATTGAGCAGGAGAGGCTGTGTACGTTGGAAGTTTTAGTAGGCGAAACAAGTTCAGAGCCCAAGTGTTTGTGGTTCGTTTGAGAGGTTACCAGTGGGAGATGAGGACCAGCAAGAGCTTTCAGGGCTGGCACCTTTAGTGTAGGTGCAATCGCTGGACGTTCGCAATTTCGGTGTTGAGCTCTGGCCAGATTGAGCAGGAGAGGCTGTGTACGTTGGAAGTTTTAGTAGGCTAAACAAGTTCAGAGCCCAAGTGTTTGTGGTTCGTTTGAGAGGTTACCAGTGGGAGATGAGGACCAGCAAGAGCTTTCAGGGCTGGCACCTTTAGTGTAGGAGCAATCCCTGGACGTTCGTAATTTCGTTGGTGAATTTTGGCCAGATTGAGCAGGAGAGGCTGTGTACGTTGGAAGTTTTAGTAGGCTAAACAAGTTTAGAGCCCAAGTGTTTGTGGTTCGTTTGAGAGGTTACCAGTGGGAGATGAGGACCAGCAAGAGCTTTCAGGGCTGGCACCTTTAGTGTAGGAGCAATCCCTGGACGTTCGCAATTTCGGTGTTGAGCTCTGGCCAGATTGAGCCGGAGAGGCTGTGTACGTTGGAAGTTTTAGTAGGCTAAACAAGTTCAGAGCCCAAGTGTTTGTGGTTCGTTTGAGAGGTTACCAGTGGGAGATGAGGACCAGCAAGAGCTTTCAGGGCTGGCACCTTTAGTGTAGGAGCAATCCCTGGACGTTCGCAATGTCGGTGTTGAGCTCTGGCCAGATTGAGCAGGAGAGGCTGTGTACGTTGGAAGTTTTAGTAGGCGAAACAAGTTCAGAGCCCAAGTGTTTGTGGTTCGTTTGAGAGGTTACCAGTGGGAGATGAGGACCAGCAAGAGCTTTCAGGGCTGGCACCTTTAGTGTAGGAGCAATCGCTGGACGTTCGCAATTTCGGTGTTGAGCTCTGGCCAGATTGAGCAGGAGAGGCTGTGTACGTTGGAAGTTTTAGTAGGCTAAACAAGTTTAGAGCCCAAGTGTTTGTGGTTCGTTTGAGAGGTTACCAGTGGGAGATGAGGAGCAGCAAGAGCTTTCAGGGCTGGCACCTTTAGTGTAGGAGCAATCCCTGGACGTTCGCAATGTCGGTGTTGAGCTCTGGCCAGATTGAGCAGGAGAGGCTGTGTACGTTGGAAGTTTTAGTAGGCTAAACAAGTTCAGAGCCCAAGTGTTTGTGGTTCGTTTGAGAGGTTACCAGTGGGAGATGAGGACCAGCAAGAGCTTTCAGGGCTGGCACCTTTAGTGTAGGAGCAATCCCTGGACGTTCGCAATGTCGGTGTTGAGCTCTGGCCAGATTGAGCAGGAGAGGCTGTGTACGTTGGAAGTTTTAGTAGGCTAAACAAGTTCAGAGCCCAAGTGTTTGTGGTTCGTTTGAGAGGTTACCAGTGGGAGATGAGGACCAGCAAGAGCTTTCAGGGCTGGCACCTTTAGTGTAGGAGCAATCCCTGGACGTTCGCAATGTCGGTGTTGAGCTCTGGCCAGATTGAGCAGGAGAGGCTGTGTACGTTGGAAGTTTTAGTAGGCTAAACAAGTTCAGAGCCCAAGTGTTTGTGGTTCGTTTGAGAGGTTACCAGTGGGAGATGAGGACCAGCAAGATTTTTCATTGCTGGCACCTTTAGTATAGGTGCAATCCCTGGACGTTCGCAATTTCGGTGTTGAGCTCTGGCCAGATTGAGCAGGAGAGGCTGTGTACGTTGGAAGTTTTAGTAGGCTAAACAAGTTCAGAGCCCAAGTGTTTGTGGTTCGTTTGAGAGGTTACCAGTGGGAGATGAGGACCAGCAAGAGCTTTCAGGGCTGGCACCTTTAGTGTAGGAGCAATCCCTGGACGTTCGTAATTTCGTTGGTGAATTTTGGCCAGATTGAGCAGGAGAGGCTGTGTACGTTGGAAGTTTTAGTAGGCTAAACAAGTTTAGAGCCCAAGTGTTTGTGGTTCGTTTGAGAGGTTACCAGTGGGAGATGAGGACCAGCAAGAGCTTTCAGGGCTGGCACCTTTAGTGTAGGAGCAATCCCTGGACGTTCGCAATGTCGGTGTTGAGCTCTGGCCAGATTGAGCAGGAGAGGCTGTGTACGTTGGAAGTTTCAGTAGGCGAAACAAGTTCAGAGCCCAAGTGTTTGTGGTTCGTTTGAGAGGTTACCAGTGGGAGATGAGGACCAGCAAGAGCTTTCATGGCTGGCACCTTTAGTGTAGGAGCAATCCCTGGACGTTCGCAATGTCGGTGTTGAGCTCTGGCCAGATTGAGCAGGAGAGGCTGTGTACGTTGGAAGTTTTAGTAGGCGAAACAAGTTCAGAGCCCAAGTGTTTGTGGTTCGTTTGAGAGGTTACCAGTGGGAGATGAGGACCAGCAAGAGCTTTCAGGGCTGGCACCTTTAGTGTAGGAGCAATCCCTGGACGTTCGCAATGTCGGTGTTGAGCTCTGGCCAGATTGAGCAGGAGAGGCTGTGTACGTTGGAAGTTTTAGTAGGCGAAACAAGTTCAGAGCCCAAGTGTTTGTGGTTCGTTTGAGAGGTTACCAGTGGGAGATGAGGACCAGCAAGAGCTTTCAGGGCTGGCACCTTTAGTGTAGGAGCAATCCCTGGACGTTCGCAATGTCGGTGTTGAGCTCTGGCCAGATTAAGCAGGAGAGTCTGTGTACATTGGAAGTTTTAGTAGGCTAAACAAGTTCAGAGCCCAAGTGTTTGTGGTTCGTTTGAGAGGTTACCAGTGGGAGATGAGGACCAGCAAGAGCTTTCAGGGCTGGCACCTTTAGTGTAGGAGCAATCCCTGGACGTTGGCAATGTCGGTGTTGAGCTCTGGCCAGATTGAGCAGGAGAGGCTGTGTACGTTGGAAGTTTTAGTAGGCTAAACAAGTTCAGAGCCCAAGTGTTTGTGGTTCGTTTGAGAGGTTACCAGTGGGAGATGAGGACCAGCAAGAGTTTTCAGGGCTGGCACCTTTAGTATAGGTGCAATCCCTGGACGTTCGCAATTTCGGTGTTGAGCTCTGGCCAGATTGAGCAGGAGAGGCTGTGTACGTTGGAAGTTTTAGTAGGCTAAACAAGTTCAGAGCCCAAGTGTTTGTGGTTCGTTTGAGAGGTTACCAGTGGGAGATGAGGACCAGCAAGAGCTTTCAGGGCTGGCACCTTTAGTGTAGGAGCAATCCCTGGACGTTCGTAATTTCGTTGGTGAATTTTGGCCAGATTGAGCAGGAGAGGCTGTGTACGTTGGAAGTTTTAGTAGGCTAAACAAGTTTAGACCCCAAGTGTTTTTGGTTCGTTTGAGAGGTTACCAGTGGGAGATGAGGACCAGCAAGAGCTTTCAGGGCTGGCACCTTTAGTGTAGGAGCAATCCCTGGACGTTCGCAATGTCGGTGTTGAGCTCTGGCCAGATTGAGCAGGAGAGGCTGTGTACGTTGGAAGTTTTAGTAGGCGAAACAAGTTCAGAGCCCAAGTGTTTGTGGTTCGTTTGAGAGGTTACCAGTGGGAGATGAGGACCAGCAAGAGCTTTCAGGGCTGGCACCTTTAGTGTAGGAGCAATCGCTGGACGTTCGCAATTTCGGTGTTGAGCTCTGGCCAGATTGAGCAGGAGAGGCTGTGTACGTTGGAAGTTTTAGTAGACTAAACAAGTTTAGAGCCCAAGTGTTTGTGGTTCGTTTGAGAGGTTACCAGTGGGAGATGAGGAGCAGCAAGAGCTTTCAGGGCTGGCACCTTTAGTGTAGGAGCAATCCCTGGACGTTCGCAATGTCGGTGTTGAGCTCTGGCCAGATTGAGCAGGAGAGGCTGTGTACGTTGGAAGTTTTAGTAGGCTAAACAAGTTCAGAGCCCAAGTGTTTGTGGTTCGTTTGAGAGGTTACCAGTGGGAGATGAGGACCAGCAAGAGCTTTCAGGGCTGGCACCTTTAGTATAGGTGCAATCCCTGGACGTTCGCAATTTCGGTGTTGAGCTCTGGCCAGATTGAGCAGGAGAGGCTGTGTACGTTGGAAGTTTTAGTAGGCTAAACAAGTTCAGAGCCCAAGTGTTTGTGGTTCGTTTGAGAGGTTACCAGTGGGAGATGAGGACCAGCAAGAGCTTTCAGGGCTGGCACCTTTAGTGTAGGAGCAATCCCTGGACGTTCGCAATGTCGGTGTTGAGCTCTGGCCAGATTGAGCAGGAGAGGCTGTGTACGTTGGAAGTTTTAGTAGGCTAAACAAGTTCAGAGCCCAAGTGTTTGTGGTTCGTTTGAGAGGTTACCAGTGGGAGATGAGGACCAGCAAGAGCTTTCAGGGCTGGCACCTTTAGTGTAGGAGCAATCGCTGGACGTTCGCAATGTCGGTGTTGAGCTCTGGCCAGATTGAGCAGGAGAGGCTGTGTACGTTGGAAGTTTTAGTAGGCTAAACAAGTTCAGAGCCCAAGTGTTTGTGGTTCGTTTGAGAGGTTACCAGTGGGAGATGAGGACCAGCAAGAGTTTTCAGGGCTGGCACCTTTAGTATAGGTGCAATCCCTGGACGTTCGCAATTTCGGTGTTGAGCTCTGGCCAGATTGAGCAGGAGAGGCTGTGTACGTTGGAAGTTTTAGTAGGCTAAACAAGTTCAGAGCCCAAGTGTTTGTGGTTCGTTTGAGAGGTTACCAGTGGGAGATGAGGACCAGCAAGAGCTTTCAGGGCTGGCACCTTTAGTGTAGGAGCAATCCCTGGACGTTCGTAATTTCGTTGGTGAATTTTGGCCAGATTGAGCAGGAGAGGCTGTGTACGTTGGAAGTTTTAGTAGGCTAAACAAGTTTAGAGCCCAAGTGTTTGTGGTTCGTTTGAGAGGTTACCAGTGGGAGATGAGGACCAGCAAGAGCTTTCAGGGCTGGCACCTTTAGTGTAGGAGCAATCCCTGGACGTTCGCAATGACGGTGTTGAGCTCTGGCCAAGAATTGAGCAGGAGAGGCTGTGTACGTTGGAAGTTTTAGTAGGCTAAACAAGTTCAGAGCCCAAGTGTTTGTGGTTCGTTTGAGAGGTTACCAGTGGGAGATGAGGACCAGCAAGAGCTTTCAGGGCTGGCACCTTTAGTGTAGGAGCAATCCCTGGACGTTCGCAATGTCGGTGTTGAGCTCTGGCCAGATTGAGCAGGAGAGGCTGTGTACGTTGGAAGTTTTAGTAGGCGAAACAAGTTCAGAGCCCAAGTGTTTGTGGTTCGTTTGAGAGGTTACCAGTGGGAGATGAGGACCAGCAAGAGCTTTCAGGGCTGGCACCTTTAGTGTAGGAGCAATCCCTGGACGTTCGCAATGTCGGTGTTGAGCTCTGGCCAGATTGAGCAGGAGAGGCTGTGTACGTTGGAAGTTTTAGTAGGCGAAACAAGTTCAGAGCCCAAGTGTTTGTGGTTCGTTTGAGAGGTTACCAGTGGGAGATGAGGAGCAGCAAGAGCTTTCAGGGCTGGCACCTTTAGTGTAGGAGCAATCCCTGGACGTTCGTAATTTCGTTGGTGAATTTTGGCCAGATTGAGCAGGAGAGGCTGTGTACGTTGGAAGTTTTAGTAGGCTAAACAAGTTTAGAGCCCAAGTGTTTGTGGTTCGTTTGAGAGGTTACCAGTGGGAGATGAGGACCAGCAAGAGCTTTCAGGGCTGGCACCTTTAGTGTAGGAGCAATCCCTGGACGTTCGCAATGTCGGTGTTGAGCTCTGGCCAGATTGAGCAGGAGAGGCTGTGTACGTTGGAAGTTTTAGTAGGCTAAACAAGTTCAGAGCCCAAGTGTTTGTGGTTTGTTTGAGAGGTTACCAGTGGGAGATGAGGACCAGCAAGAGCTTTCAGGGCTGGCACCTTTAGTGTAGGAGCAATCCCTGGACGTTCGCAATGTCGGTGTTGAGCTCTGGCCAGATTGAGCAGGAGAGGCTGTGTACGTTGGAAGTTTTAGTAGGCGAAACAAGTTCAGAGCCCAAGTGTTTGTGGTTCGTTTGAGAGGTTACCAGTGGGAGATGAGGACCAGCAAGAGCTTTCAGGGCTGGCACCTTTAGTGTAGGTGCAATCGCTGGACGTTCGCAATTTCGGTGTTGAGCTCTGGCCAGATTGAGCAGGAGAGGCTGTGTACGTTGGAAGTTTTAGTAGGCTAAACAAGTTCAGAGCCCAAGTGTTTGTGGTTCGTTTGAGAGGTTACCAGTGGGAGATGAGGACCAGCAAGAGCTTTCAGGGCTGGCACCTTTAGTGTAGGAGCAATCCCTGGACGTTCGTAATTTCGTTGGTGAATTTTGGCCAGATTGAGCAGGAGAGGCTGTGTACGTTGGAAGTTTTAGTAGGCTAAACAAGTTTAGAGCCCAAGTGTTTGTGGTTCGTTTGAGAGGTTACCAGTGGGAGATGAGGACCAGCAAGAGCTTTCAGGGCTGGCACCTTTAGTGTAGGAGCAATCCCTGGACGTTCGCAATTTCGGTGTTGAGCTCTGGCCAGATTGAGCCGGAGAGGCTGTGTACGTTGGAAGTTTTAGTAGGCTAAACAAGTTCAGAGCCCAAGTGTTTGTGGTTCGTTTGAGAGGTTACCAGTGGGAGATGAGGACCAGCAAGAGCTTTCAGGGCTGGCACCTTTAGTGTAGGAGCAATCCCTGGACGTTCGCAATGTCGGTGTTGAGCTCTGGCCAGATTGAGCAGGAGAGGCTGTGTACGTTGGAAGTTTTAGTAGGCGAAACAAGTTCAGAGCCCAAGTGTTTGTGGTTCGTTTGAGAGGTTACCAGTGGGAGATGAGGACCAGCAAGAGCTTTCAGGGCTGGCACCTTTAGTGTAGGAGCAATCGCTGGACGTTCGCAATTTCGGTGTTGAGCTCTGGCCAGATTGAGCAGGAGAGGCTGTGTACGTTGGAAGTTTTAGTAGGCTAAACAAGTTTAGAGCCCAAGTGTTTGTGGTTCGTTTGAGAGGTTACCAGTGGGAGATGAGGAGCAGCAAGAGCTTTCAGGGCTGGCACCTTTAGTGTAGGAGCAATCCCTGGACGTTCGCAATGTCGGTGTTGAGCTCTGGCCAGATTGAGCAGGAGAGGCTGTGTACGTTGGAAGTTTTAGTAGGCTAAACAAGTTCAGAGCCCAAGTGTTTGTGGTTCGTTTGAGAGGTTACCAGTGGGAGATGAGGACCAGCAAGAGCTTTCAGGGCTGGCACCTTTAGTGTAGGAGCAATCCCTGGACGTTCGCAATGTCGGTGTTGAGCTCTGGCCAGATTGAGCAGGAGAGGCTGTGTACGTTGGAAGTTTTAGTAGGCTAAACAAGTTCAGAGCCCAAGTGTTTGTGGTTCGTTTGAGAGGTTACCAGTGGGAGATGAGGACCAGCAAGAGCTTTCAGGGCTGGCACCTTTAGTGTAGGAGCAATCCCTGGACGTTCGCAATGTCGGTGTTGAGCTCTGGCCAGATTGAGCAGGAGAGGCTGTGTACGTTGGAAGTTTTAGTAGGCTAAACAAGTTCAGAGCCCAAGTGTTTGTGGTTCGTTTGAGAGGTTACCAGTGGGAGATGAGGACCAGCAAGATTTTTCATTGCTGGCACCTTTAGTATAGGTGCAATCCCTGGACGTTCGCAATTTCGGTGTTGAGCTCTGGCCAGATTGAGCAGGAGAGGCTGTGTACGTTGGAAGTTTTAGTAGGCTAAACAAGTTCAGAGCCCAAGTGTTTGTGGTTCGTTTGAGAGGTTACCAGTGGGAGATGAGGACCAGCAAGAGCTTTCAGGGCTGGCACCTTTAGTGTAGGAGCAATCCCTGGACGTTCGTAATTTCGTTGGTGAATTTTGGCCAGATTGAGCAGGAGAGGCTGTGTACGTTGGAAGTTTTAGTAGGCTAAACAAGTTTAGAGCCCAAGTGTTTGTGGTTCGTTTGAGAGGTTACCAGTGGGAGATGAGGACCAGCAAGAGCTTTCAGGGCTGGCACCTTTAGTGTAGGAGCAATCCCTGGACGTTCGCAATGTCGGTGTTGAGCTCTGGCCAGATTGAGCAGGAGAGGCTGTGTACGTTGGAAGTTTCAGTAGGCGAAACAAGTTCAGAGCCCAAGTGTTTGTGGTTCGTTTGAGAGGTTACCAGTGGGAGATGAGGACCAGCAAGAGCTTTCATGGCTGGCACCTTTAGTGTAGGAGCAATCCCTGGACGTTCGCAATGTCGGTGTTGAGCTCTGGCCAGATTGAGCAGGAGAGGCTGTGTACGTTGGAAGTTTTAGTAGGCGAAACAAGTTCAGAGCCCAAGTGTTTGTGGTTCGTTTGAGAGGTTACCAGTGGGAGATGAGGACCAGCAAGAGCTTTCAGGGCTGGCACCTTTAGTGTAGGAGCAATCCCTGGACGTTCGCAATGTCGGTGTTGAGCTCTGGCCAGATTGAGCAGGAGAGGCTGTGTACGTTGGAAGTTTTAGTAGGCGAAACAAGTTCAGAGCCCAAGTGTTTGTGGTTCGTTTGAGAGGTTACCAGTGGGAGATGAGGACCAGCAAGAGCTTTCAGGGCTGGCACCTTTAGTGTAGGTGCAATCGCTGGACGTTCGCAATTTCGGTGTTGAGCTCTGGCCAGATTGAGCAGGAGAGGCTGTGTACGTTGGAAGTTTTAGTAGGCTAAACAAGTTCAGAGCCCAAGTGTTTGTGGTTCGTTTGAGAGGTTACCAGTGGGAGATGAGGACCAGCAAGAGCTTTCAGGGCTGGCACCTTTAGTGTAGGAGCAATCCCTGGACGTTCGCAATGTCGGTGTTGAGCTCTGGCCAGATTGAGCAGGAGAGGCTGTGTACGTTGGAAGTTTTAGTAGGCGAAACAAGTTCAGAGCCCAAGTGTTTGTGGTTCGTTTGAGAGGTTACCAGTGGGAGATGAGGACCAGCAAGAGCTTTCAGGGCTGGCACCTTTAGTATAGGTGCAATCCCTGGACGTTCGTAATTTCGTTGGTGAATTTTGGCCAGATTGAGCAGGAGAGGCTGTGTACGTTGGAAGTTTTAGTAGGCTAAACAAGTTTAGAGCCCAAGTGTTTGTGGTTCGTTTGAGAGGTTACCAGTGGGAGATGAGGACCAGCAAGAGCTTTCAGGGCTGGCACCTTTAGTGTAGGAGCAATCCCTGGACGTTCGCAATGTCGGTATTGAGCTCTGGCCAGATTGAGCAGGAGAGGCTGTGTACGTTGGAAGTTTTAGTAGGCTAAACAAGTTCAGAGCCCAAGTGTTTGTGGTTCGTTTGAGAGGA
>NW_026776526.1:0-71960 GCF_030936135.1 Gavia stellata
TAGCTCTGGCCAGATTGAGCAGGAGAGGCTGTGTACGTTGGAAGTTTTAGTAGGCTAAACAAGTTCAGAGCCCAAGTGTTTGTGGTTCGTTTGAGAGGTTACCAGTGGGAGATGAGGACCAGCAAGAGCTTTCAGGGCTGGCACCTTTAGTGTAGGAGCAATCCCTGGACGTTCACAATTTCGGTGTTGAGCTCTGGCCAGATTGAGCAGGAGAGGCTGTGTACGTTGGAAGTTTTAGTAGGCTAAACAAGTTCAGAGCCCAAGTGTTTGTGGTTCGTTTGAGAGGTTACCAGTGGGAAATGAGGACCAGCAAGAGCTTTCAGGGCTGGCACCTTTAGTGTAGGAGCAATCCCTGGACGTTCGCAATTTTGGAGTTGAGCTCTGGCCAGATTGAGCAGGAGAGGCTGTGTACGTTGGAAGTTTTAGTAGGCTAAACAAGTTCAGAGCCCAAGTGTTTGTGGTTCGTTTGAGAGGTTACCAGTGGGAGATGAGGACCAGCAAGAGCTTTCAGGGCTGGCACCTTTAGTGTAGGAGCAATCGCTGGACGTTCGCAATTTCGGTGTTGAGCTCTGGCAGATTGAGCAGGAGAGGCTGTGTACGTTGGAAGTTTTAGTAGGCTAAACAAGTTCAGAGCCCAAGTGTTTGTGGTTCGTTTGAGAGGTTACCAGTGGGAGATGAGGACCAGCAAGAGCTTTCAGGGCTGGCACCTTTAGTGTAGGAGCAGTCCTTGGACGTTCGCAATTTCAGTGTTGAGCTCTGGCCAGATTGAGCAGGAGAGGCTGTGTACGTTGGAAGTTTTAGTAGGCTAAACAAGTTCAGAGCCCAAGTGTTTGTGGTTCGTTTGAGAGGTTACCAGTGGGAGATGAGGACCAGCAAGAGCTTTCAGGGCTGGCACCTTTAGTGTAGGAGCAATCCCTGGACGTTCACAATTTCGGTGTTGAATTTTGGCCAGATTGAGCAGGAGAGGCTGTGTACGTTGGAAGTTTTAGTAGGCTAAACAAGTTCAGAGGCCAAGTGTTTGTGGTTCGTTTGAGAGGTTACCAGTGGGAGATGAGGACCAGCAAGAGCTTTCAGGGCTGGCACCTTTAGTGTAGGAGCAATCGCTGGACGTTCGCAATGTCGGTGTTGAGCTCTGGCCAGATTGAGCAGGAGAGGCTGTGTACGTTGGAAGTTTTAGTAGGCTAAACAAGTTCAGAGCCCAAGTGTTTGTGGTTCGTTTGAGAGGTTACCAGTGGGAGATGAGGACCAGCAAGAGCTTTCAGGGCTGGCACCTTTAGTGTAGGAGCAATCGCTGGACGTTCGCAATGTCGGTGTTGAGCTCTGGCCAGATTGAGCAGGAGAGGCTGTGTACGTTGGAAGTTTTAGTAGGCTAAACAAGTTCAGAGGCCAAGTGTTTGTGGTTCGTTTGAGAGGTTACCAGTGGGAGATGAGGACCAGCAAGAGCTTTCAGGGCTGGCACCTTTAGTGTAGGAGCAATCGCTGGACGTTCGCAATGTCGGTGTTGAGCTCTGGCCAGATTGAGCAGGAGAGGCTGTGTACGTTGGAAGTTTTAGTAGGCTAAACAAGTTCAGAGCCCAAGTGTTTGTGGTTCGTTTGAGAGGTTACCAGTGGGAGATGAGGACCAGCAAGAGCTTTCAGGGCTGGCACCTTTAGTGTAGGAGCAATCCCTGGACGTTCACAATTTCGGTGTTGAGCTCTGGCCAGATTGAGCAGGAGAGGCTGTGTACGTTGGAAGTTTTAGTAGGCTAAACAAGTTCAGAGCCCAAGTGTTTGTGGTTCGTTTGAGAGGTTACCAGTGGGAAATGAGGACCAGCAAGAGCTTTCAGGGCTGGCACCTTTAGTGTAGGAGCAATCCCTGGACGTTCGCAATTTTGGAGTTGAGCTCTGGCCAGATTGAGCAGGAGAGGCTGTGTACGTTGGAAGTTTTAGTAGGCTAAACAAGTTCAGAGCCCAAGTGTTTGTGGTTCGTTTGAGAGGTTACCAGTGGGAGATGAGGACCAGCAAGAGCTTTCAGGGCTGGCACCTTTAGTGTAGGAGCAATCGCTGGACGTTCGCAATTTCGGTGTTGAGCTCTGGCCAGATTGAGCAGGAGAGGCTGTGTACGTTGGAAGTTTTAGTAGGCTAAACAAGTTCAGAGCCCAAGTGTTTGTGGTTCGTTTGAGAGGTTACCAGTGGGAGATGAGGACCAGCAAGAGCTTTCAGGGCTGGCACCTTTAGTGTAGGAGCAGTCCTTGGACGTTCGCAATTTCAGTGTTGAGCTCTGGCCAGATTGAGCAGGAGAGGCTGTGTACGTTGGAAGTTTTAGTAGGCTAAACAAGTTCAGAGCCAAGTGTTTGTGGTTCGTTTGAGAGGTTACCAGTGGGAGATGAGGACCAGCAAGAGCTTTCAGGGCTGGCACCTTTAGTGTAGGAGCAATCCCTGGACGTTCACAATTTCGGTGTTGAATTTTGGCCAGATTGAGCAGGAGAGGCTGTGTACGTTGGAAGTTTTAGTAGGCTAAACAAGTTCAGAGCCCAAGTGTTTGTGGTTCGTTTGAGAGGTTACCAGTGGGAGATGAGGACCAGCAAGAGCTTTCAGGGCTGGCACCTTTAGTGTAGGAGCAATCCTGGACGTTCGCAATTTCGGTGTTGAATTTTGGCCAGATTGAGCAGGAGAGGCTGTGTACGTTGGAAGTTTTAGTAGGCTAAACAAGTTCAGAGCCCAAGTGTTTGTGGTTCGTTTGAGAGGTTACCAGTGGGAGATGAGGACCAGCAAGAGCTTTCAGGGCTGGCACCTTTAGTGTAGGAGCAATCCCTGGACGTTCACAATTTCGGTGTTGAATTTTGGCCAGATTGAGCAGGAGAGGCTGTGTACGTTGGAAGTTTTAGTAGGCTAAACAAGTTCAGAGCCCAAGTGTTTGTGGTTCGTTTGAGAGGTTACCAGTGGGAGATGAGGACCAGCAAGAGCTTTCAGGGCTGGCACCTTTAGTGTAGGAGCAATCCCTGGACGTTCGCAATTTCGGTGTTGAGCTCTGGCCAGATTGAGCCGGAGAGGCTGTGTACGTTGGAAGTTTTAGTAGGCTAAACAAGTTCAGAGCCCAAGTGTTTGTGGTTCGTTTGAGAGGTTACCAGTGGGAGATGAGGACCAGCAAGAGCTTTCAGGGCTGGCACCTTTAGTGTAGGAGCAATCGCTGGACGTTCGCAATGTCGGTGTTGAGCTCTGGCCAGATTGAGCAGGAGAGGCTGTGTACGTTGGAAGTTTTAGTAGGCTAAACAAGTTCAGAGCCCAAGTGTTTGTGGTTCGTTTGAGAGGTTACCAGTGGGAGATGAGGACCAGCAAGAGCTTTCAGGGCTGGCACCTTTAGTGTAGGAGCAGTCCTTGGACGTTCGCAATTTCAGTGTTGAGCTCTGGCCAGATTGAGCAGGAGAGGCTGTGTACGTTGGAAGTTTTAGTAGGCTAAACAAGTTCAGAGCCCAAGTGTTTGTGGTTCGTTTGAGAGGTTACCAGTGGGAGATGAGGACCAGCAAGAGCTTTCAGGGCTGGCACCTTTAGTGTAGGAGCAATCCCTGGACGTTCACAATTTCGGTGTTGAATTTTGGCCAGATTGAGCAGGAGAGGCTGTGTACGTTGGAAGTTTTAGTAGGCTAAACAAGTTCAGAGCCCAAGTGTTTGTGGTTCGTTTGAGAGGTTACCAGTGGGAGATGAGGACCAGCAAGAGCTTTCAGGGCTGGCACCTTTAGTGTAGGAGCAATCCCTGGACGTTCGCAATTTCGGTGTTGAATTTTGGCCAGATTGAGCAGGAGAGGCTGTGTACGTTGGAAGTTTTAGTAGGCTAAACAAGTTCAGAGCCCAAGTGTTTGTGGTTCGTTTGAGAGGTTACCAGTGGGAGATGAGGACCAGCAAGAGCTTTCAGGGCTGGCACCTTTAGTGTAGGAGCAATCGCTGGACGTTCGCAATTTCGGTGTTGAGCTCTGGCCAGATTGAGCAGGAGAGGCTGTGTACGTTGGAAGTTTTAGTAGGCTAAACAAGTTCAGAGCCCAAGTGTTTGTGGTTCGTTTGAGAGGTTACCAGTGGGAGATGAGGACCAGCAAGAGCTTTCAGGGCTGGCACCTTTAGTGTAGGAGCAATCCCTGGACGTTCACAATTTCGGTGTTGAATTTTGGCCAGATTGAGCAGGAGAGGCTGTGTACGTTGGAAGTTTTAGTAGGCTAAACAAGTTCAGAGCCCAAGTGTTTGTGGTTCGTTTGAGAGGTTACCAGTGGGAGATGAGGACCAGCAAGAGCTTTCAGGGCTGGCACCTTTAGTGTAGGAGCAATCCCTGGACGTTCGCAATTTCGGTGTTGAGCTCTGGCCAGATTGAGCAGGAGAGGCTGTGTACGTTGGAAGTTTTAGTAGGCTAAACAAGTTCAGAGCCCAAGTGTTTGTGGTTCGTTTGAGAGGTTACCAGTGGGAGATGAGGACCAGCAAGAGCTTTCAGGGCTGGCACCTTTAGTGTAGGAGCAATCGCTGGACGTTCGCAATGTCGGTGTTGAGCTCTGGCCAGATTGAGCAGGAGAGGCTGTGTACGTTGGAAGTTTTAGTAGGCTAAACAAGTTCAGAGCCCAAGTGTTTGTGGTTCGTTTGAGAGGTTACCAGTGGGAGATGAGGACCAGCAAGAGCTTTCAGGGCTGGCACCTTTAGTGTAGGAGCAATCCCTGGACGTTCACAATTTCGGTGTTGAATTTTGGCCAGATTGAGCAGGAGAGGCTGTGTACGTTGGAAGTTTTAGTAGGCTAAACAAGTTCAGAGCCCAAGTGTTTGTGGTTCGTTTGAGAGGTTACCAGTGGGAGATGAGGACCAGCAAGAGCTTTCAGGGCTGGCACCTTTAGTGTGGGAGCAATCCCTGGACGTTCACAATTTCAGTGTTGAATTTTGGCCAGATTGAGCAGGAGAGGCTGTGTACGTTGGAAGTTTTAGTAGGCTAAACAAGTTCAGAGCCCAAGTGTTTGTGGTTCGTTTGAGAGGTTACCAGTGGGAGATGAGGACCAGCAAGAGCTTTCAGGGCTGGCACCTTTAGTGTAGGAGCAATCCCTGGACGTTCGCAATTTCGGAGTTGAGCTCTGGCCAGATTGAGCAGGAGAGGCTGTGTACGTTGGAAGTTTTAGTAGGCTAAACAAGTTCAGAGCCCAAGTGTTTGTGGTTCGTTTGAGAGGTTACCAGTGGGAGATGAGGACCAGCAAGAGCTTTCAGGGCTGGCACCTTTAGTGTAGGAGCAATCGCTGGACGTTCGCAATGTCGGTGTTGTGCTCTGGCCAGATTGAGCAGGAGAGGCTGTGTACGTTGGAAGTTTTAGTAGGCTAAACAAGTTCAGAGCCCAAGTGTTTGTGGTTCGTTTGAGAGGTTACCAGTGGGAGATGAGGACCAGCAAGAGCTTTCAGGGCTGGCATCTTTAGTGTAGGAGCAATCCCTGGACGTTCAGAATTTCGGTGTTGAATTTTGGCCAGATTGAGCAGGAGAGGCTGTGTACGTTGGAAGTTTTAGTAGGCTAAACAAGTTCAGAGCCCAAGTGTTTGTGGTTCGTTTGAGAGGTTACCAGTGGGAGATGAGGACCAGCAAGAGCTTTCAGGGCTGGCACCTTTAGTGTAGGAGCAATCCCTGGACGTTCGCAATTTCGGTGTTGAGCTCTGGCCAGATTGAGCAGGAGAGGCTGTGTACGTTGGAAGTTTTAGTAGGCTAAACAAGTTCAGAGCCCAAGTGTTTGTGGTTCGTTTGAGAGGTTACCAGTGGGAGATGAGGACCAGCAAGAGCTTTCAGGGCTGGCACCTTTAGTGTAGGAGCAATCGCTGGACGTTCGCAATGTCGGTGTTGAGCTCTGGCCAGATTGAGCAGGAGAGGCTGTGTACGTTGGAAGTTTTAGTAGGCTAAACAAGTTCAGAGCCCAAGTGTTTGTGGTTCGTTTGAGAGGTTACCAGTGGGAGATGAGGACCAGCAAGAGCTTTCAGGGCTGGCACCTTTAGTGTAGGAGCAATCCTTGGACGTTCGCAATGTCGGTGTTGTGCTCTGGCCAGATTGAGCAGGAGAGGCTGTGTACGTTGGAAGTTTTAGTAGGCTAAACAAGTTCAGAGCCCAAGTGTTTGTGGTTCGTTTGAGAGGTTACCAGTGGGAGATGAGGACCAGCAAGAGCTTTCAGGGCTGGCACCTTTAGTGTAGGAGCAATCCCTGGACGTTCGCAATTTCGGTGTTGAGCTCTGGCCAGATTGAGCAGGAGAGGCTGTGTACGTTGGAAGTTTTAGTAGGCTAAACAAGTTCAGAGCCCAAGTGTTTGTGGTTCGTTTGAGAGGTTACCAGTGGGAGATGAGGACCAGCAAGAGCTTTCAGGGCTGGCACCTTTAGTGTAGGAGCAATCCCTGGACGTTCGCAATTTCGGTGTTGAATTTTGTCCAGATTGAGCAGGAGAGGCTGTGTACGTTGGAAGTTTTAGTAGGCTAAACAAGTTCAGAGGCCAAGTGTTTGTGGTTCGTTTGAGAGGTTACCAGTGGGAGATGAGGACCAGCAAGAGCTTTCAGGGCTGGCACCTTTAGTGTAGGAGCAATCCTTGGACGTTCGCAATGTCGGTGTTGAGCTCTGGCCAGATTGAGCAGGAGAGGCTGTGTACGTTGGAAGTTTTAGTAGGCTAAACAAGTTCAGAGCCCAAGTGTTTGTGGTTCGTTTGAGAGGTTACCAGTGGGAGATGAGGACCAGCAAGAGCTTTCAGGGCTGGCACCTTTAGTGTGGGAGCAATCCCTGGACGTTCAAAATTTCGGTGTTGAATTTTGGCAGATTGAGCAGGAGAGGCTGTGTACGTTGGAAGTTTTAGTAGGCTAAACAAGTTCAGAGCCCAAGTGTTTGTGGTTCGTTTGAGAGGTTACCAGTGGGAGATGAGGACCAGCAAGAGCTTTCAGGGCTGGCACCTTTAGTGTAGGAGCAATCCCTGGACGTTCACAATTTCGGTGTGGAGCTCTGGCCAGATTGAGCAGGAGAGGCTGTGTACGTTGGAAGTTTTAGTAGGCTAAACAAGTTCAGAGCCCAAGTGTTTGTGGTTCGTTTGAGAGGTTACCAGTGGGAGATGAGGACCAGCAAGAGCTTTCAGGGCTGGCACCTTTAGTGTAGGAGCAATCCCTGGACGTTCGCAATTTCGGAGTTGAGCTCTGGCCAGATTGACCAGGAGAGGCTGTGTACGTTGGAAGTTTTAGTAGGCTAAACAAGTTCAGAGGCCAAGTGTTTGTGGTTCGTTTGAGAGGTTACCAGTGGGAGATGAGGACCAGCAAGAGCTTTCAGGGCTGGCACCTTTAGTGTAGGAGCAATCGCTGGACGTTCGCAATGTCGGTGTTGAGCTCTGGCCAGATTGAGCAGGAGAGGCTGTGTACGTTGGAAGTTTTAGTAGGCTAAACAAGTTCAGAGCCCAAGTGTTTGTGGTTCGTTTGAGAGGTTACCAGTGGGAGATGAGGACCAGCAAGAGCTTTCAGGGCTGGCACCTTTAGTGTAGGAGCAATCCCTGGACGTTCGCAATTTCGGAGTTGAGCTCTGGCCAGATTGACCAGGAGAGGCTGTGTACGTTGGAAGTTTTAGTAGGCTAAACAAGTTCAGAGGCCAAGTGTTTGTGGTTCGTTTGAGAGGTTACCAGTGGGAGATGAGGACCAGCAAGAGCTTTCAGGGCTGGCACCTTTCGTGTAGGAGCAATCCCTGGACGTTCGCAATGTCGGTGTTGAGCTCTGGCCAGATTGAGCAGGAGAGGCTGTGTACGTTGGAAGTTTTAGTAGGCTAAACAAGTTCAGAGCCCAAGTGTTTGTGGTTCGTTTGAGAGGTTACCAGTGGGAGATGAGGACCAGCAAGAGCTTTCAGGGCTGGCACCTTTAGTGTAGGAGCAATCCCTGGACGTTCACAATTTCGGTGTTGAATTTTGGCCAGATTGAGCAGGAGAGGCTGTGTACGTTGGAAGTTTTAGTAGGCTAAACAAGTTCAGAGCCCAAGTGTTTGTGGTTCGTTTGAGAGGTTACCAGTGGGAGATGAGGACCAGCAAGAGCTTTCAGGGCTGGCACCTTTAGTGTACGAGCAATCGCTGGACGTTCGCCATTTCGGTGTTGAATTTTGGGCAGATTGAGCAGGAGAGGCTGTGTACGTTGGAAGTTTTAGTAGGCTAAACAAGTTCAGAGCCCAAGTGTTTGTGGTTCGTTTGAGAGGTTACCAGTGGGAGATGAGGACCAGCAAGAGCTTTCAGGGCTGGCACCTTTAGTGTAGGAGCAATCGCTGGACGTTCGCAATATCGGTGTTGAGCTCTGGCCAGATTGAGCAGGAGAGGCTGTGTACGTTGGAAGTTTTAGTAGGCTAAACAAGTTCAGAGCCCAAGTGTTTGTGGTTCGTTTGAGAGGTTACCAGTGGGAGATGAGGACCAGCAAGAGCTTTCAGGGCTGGCACCTTTAGTGTAGGAGCAATCGCTGGACGTTCGCAATGTCGGTGTTGAGCTCTGGCCAGATTGAGCAGGAGAGGCTGTGTACGTTGGAAGTTTTAGTAGGCTAAACAAGTTCAGAGCCCAAGTGTTTGTGGTTCGTTTGAGAGGTTACCAGTGGGAGATGAGGACCAGCAAGAGCTTTCAGGGCTGGCACCTTTAGTGTAGGAGCAATCCCTGGACGTTCACAATTTCGGTGTTGAGCTCTGGCCAGATTGAGCAGGAGAGGCTGTGTACGTTGGAAGTTTTAGTAGGCTAAACAAGTTCAGAGCCCAAGTGTTTGTGGTTCGTTTGAGAGGTTACCAGTGGGAGATGAGGACCAGCAAGAGCTTTCAGGGCTGGCACCTTTAGTGTAGGAGCAATCGCTGGACGTTCGCAATTTCGGTGTTGAGCTCTGGCCAGATTGAGCAGGAGAGGCTGTGTACGTTGGAAGTTTTAGTAGGCTAAACAAGTTCAGAGCCCAAGTGTTTGTGGTTCGTTTGAGAGGTTACCAGTGGGAGATGAGGACCAGCAAGAGCTTTCAGGGCTGGCACCTTTAGTGTAGGAGCAATCGCTGGACGTTCGCAATTTCGGTGTTGAGCTCTGGCCAGATTGAGCAGGAGAGGCTGTGTACGTTGGAAGTTTTAGTAGGCTAAACAAGTTCAGAGCCCAAGTGTTTGTGGTTCGTTTGAGAGGTTACCAGTGGGAGATGAGGACCAGCAAGAGCTTTCAGGGCTGGCACCTTTAGTGTAGGAGCAATCGCTGGACGTTCGCAATGTCGCTGTTGAGCTCTGGCCAGATTGAGCAGGAGAGGCTGTGTACGTTGGAAGTTTTAGTAGGCTAAACAAGTTCAGAGCCCAAGTGTTTGTGGTTCGTTTGAGAGGTTACCAGTGGGAGATGAGGACCTGCAAGAGCTTTCAGGGCTGGCACCTTTAGTGTAGGAGCAATCCCTGGACGTTCACAATTTCGGTGTTGAATTTTGGCCAGATTGAGCAGGAGAGGCTGTGTACGTTGGAAGTTTTAGTAGGCTAAACAAGTTCAGAGCCCAAGTGTTTGTGGTTCGTTTGAGAGGTTACCAGTGGGAGATGAGGACCAGCAAGAGCTTTCAGGGCTGGCACCTTTAGTGTAGGAGCAATCCCTGGACGTTCGCAATTTCGGTGTTGAGCTCTGGCCAGATTGAGCAGGAGAGGCTGTGTACGTTGGAAGTTTTAGTAGGCTAAACAAGTTCAGAGCCCAAGTGTTTGTGGTTCGTTTGAGAGGTTACCAGTGGGAGATGAGGACCAGCAAGAGCTTTCAGGGCTGGCACCTTTAGTGTAGGAGCAATCGCTGGACGTTCGCAATTTCGGTGTTGAGCTCTGGCCAGATTGAGCAGGAGAGGCTGTGTACGTTGGAAGTTTTAGTAGGCTAAACAAGTTCAGAGCCCAAGTGTTTGTGGTTCGTTTGAGAGGTTACCAGTGGGAGATGAGGACCAGCAAGAGCTTTCAGGGCTGGCACCTTTAGTGTAGGAGCAATCGCTGGACGTTCGCAATGTCGGTGTTGAGCTCTGGCCAGATTGAGCAGGAGAGGCTGTGTACGTTGGAAGTTTTAGTAGGCTAAACAAGTTCAGAGCCCAAGTGTTTGTGGTTCGTTTGAGAGGTTACCAGTGGGAGATGAGGACCAGCAAGAGCTTTCAGGGCTGGCACCTTTAGTGTAGGAGCAATCCCTGGACGTTCGCAATTTCGGAGTTGAGCTCTGGCCAGATTGACCAGGAGAGGCCTGTGTACGTTGGAAGTTTTAGTAGGCTAAACAAGTTCAGAGCCCAAGTGTTTGTGGTTCGTTTGAGAGGTTACCAGTGGGAGATGAGGACCAGCAAGAGCTTTCAGGGCTGGCACCTTTAGTGTAGGAGCAATCGCTGGACGTTCGCAATGTCGGTGTTGAGCTCTGGCCAGATTGAGCAGGAGAGGCTGTGTACGTTGGAAGTTTTAGTAGGCGAAACAAGTTCAGAGCCCAAGTGTTTGTGGTTCGTTTGAGAGGTTACCAGTGGGAGATGAGGACCAGCAAGAGCTTTCAGGGCTGGCACCTTTAGTGTAGGAGCAATCCCTGGACGTTCACAATTTCGGTGTTGAATTTTGGGCAGATTGAGCAGGAGAGGCTGTGTACGTTGGAAGTTTTAGTAGGCTAAACAAGTTCAGAGCCCAAGTGTTTGTGGTTCGTTTGAGAGGTTACCAGTGGGAGATGAGGACCAGCAAGAGCTTTCAGGGCTGGCACCTTTAGTGTACGAGCAATCGCTGGACGTTCGCCATTTCGGTGTTGAATTTTGGGCAGATTGAGCAGGAGAGGCTGTGTACGTTGGAAGTTTTAGTAGGCTAAACAAGTTCAGAGCCCAAGTGTTTGTGGTTCGTTTGAGAGGTTACCAGTGGGAGATGAGGACCAGCAAGAGCTTTCAGGGCTGGCACCTTTAGTGTAGGAGCAATCGCTGGACGTTCGCAATATCGGTGTTGAGCTCTGGCCAGATTGAGCAGGAGAGGCTGTGTACGTTGGAAGTTTTAGTAGGCTAAACAAGTTCAGAGGCCAAGCGTTTGTGGTTCGTTTGAGAGGTTACCAGTGGGAGATGAGGACCAGCAAGAGCTTTCAGGGCTGGCACCTTTAGTGTAGGAGCAATCGCTGGACGTTCGCAATTTCGGTGTGGAGCTCTGGCCAGATTGAGCAGGAGAGGCTGTGTACGTTGGAAGTTTTAGTAGGCTAAACAAGTTCAGAGCCCAAGTGTTTGTGGTTCGTTTGAGAGGTTACCAGTGGGAGATGAGGACCAGCAAGAGCTTTCAGAGCTGGCACCTTTAGTGTAGGAGCAATCCCTGGACGTTCGCAATTTCGGTGTTGAATTTTGGCCAGATTGAGCAGGAGAGGCTGTGTACGTTGGAAGTTTTAGTAGGCTAAACAAGTTCAGAGGCCAAGTGTTTGTGGTTCGTTTGAGAGGTTACCAGTGGGAGATGAGGACCAGCAAGAGCTTTCAGGGCTGGCACCTTTAGTGTAGGAGCAATCCCTGGACGTTCGCAATTTCGGTGTTGAATTTTGGCCAGATTGAGCAGGAGAGGCTGTGTACGTTGGAAGTTTTAGTAGGCTAAACAAGTTCAGAGCCCAAGTGTTTGTGGTTCGTTTGAGAGGTTACCAGTGGGAGATGAGGACCAGCAAGAGCTTTCAGGGCTGGCACCTTTAGTGTAGGAGCAATCCCTGGACGTTCACAATTTCGGTGTTGAGCTCTGGCCAGATTGAGCAGGAGAGGCTGTGTACGTTGGAAGTTTTAGTAGGCTAAACAAGTTCAGAGCCCAAGTGTTTGTGGTTCGTTTGAGAGGTTACCAGTGGGAGATGAGGACCAGCAAGAGCTTTCAGGGCTGGCACCTTTAGTGTAGGAGCAATCGCTGGACATTCGCAATTTTGGTGTTGAGCTCTGGCCAGATTGAGCAGGAGAGGCTGTGTACGTTGGAAGTTTTAGTAGGCTAAACAAGTTCAGAGCCCAAGTGTTTGTGGTTCGTTTGAGAGGTTACCAGTGGGAGATGAGGACCAGCAAGAGCTTTCAGGGCTGGCACCTTTAGTGTAGGAGCAATCCCTGGACGTTCGCAATTTCGGTGTTGAATTTTGGCCAGATTGAGCAGGAGAGGCTGTGTACGTTGGAAGTTTTAGTAGGCTAAACAAGTTCAGAGCCCAAATGTTTGTGGTTCGTTTGAGAGGTTACCAGTGGGAGATGAGGACCAGCAAGAGCTTTCAGGGCTGGCACCTTTAGTGTAGGAGCAATCCCTGGACGTTCACAATTTCGGTGTTGAGCTCTGGCCAGATTGAGCAGGAGAGGCTGTGTACGTTGGAAGTTTTAGTAGGCTAAACAAGTTCAGAGCCCAAGTGTTTGTGGTTCGTTTGAGAGGTTACCAGTGGGAGATGAGGACCAGCAAGAGCTTTCAGGGCTGGCACCTTTAGTGTAGGAGCAATCGCTGGACGTTCGCAATTTCGGTGTTGAGCTCTGGCCAGATTGAACAGGAGAGGCTGTGTACGTTGGAAGTTTTAGTAGGCTAAACAAGTTCAGAGGCCAAGTGTTTGTGGTTCGTTTGAGAGGTTACCAGTGGGAGATGAGGACCAGCAAGAGCTTTCAGGGCTGGCACCTTTAGTGTAGGAGCAATCCCTGGACGTTCGCAATTTCGGTGTTGAATTTTGGCCAGATTGAGCAGGAGAGGCTGTGTACGTTGGAAGTTTTAGTAGGCTAAACAAGTTCAGAGCCCAAGTGTTTGTGGTTCGTTTGAGAGGTTACCAGTGGGAGATGAGGACCAGCAAGAGCTTTCAGGGCTGGCACCTTTAGTGTAGGAGCAATCCTTGGACGTTCGCAATTTCGGTGTTGAATTTTGGCCAGATTGAGCAGGAGAGGCTGTGTACGTTGGAAGTTTTAGTAGGCTAAACAAGTTCAGAGCCCAAGTGTTTGTGGTTCGTTTGAGAGGTTACCAGTGGGAGATGAGGACCAGCAAGAGCTTTCAGGGCTGGCACCTTTAGTGTAGGAGCAATCGCTGGACGTTCGCAATTTCGGTGTTGAGCTCTGGCCAGATTGAGCAGGAGAGGCTGCGTACGTTGGAAGTTTTAGTAGGCTAAACAAGTTCAGAGCCCAAGTGTTTGTGGTTCGTTTGAGAGGTTACCAGTGGGAGATGAGGACCAGCAAGAGCTTTCAGGGCTGGCACCTTTAGTGTAGGAGCAATCCCTGGACGTTCACAATTTCGGTGTTGAATTTTGGGCAGATTGAGCAGGAGAGGCTGTGTACGTTGGAAGTTTTAGTAGGCTAAACAAGTTCAGAGCCCAAGTGTTTGTGGTTCGTTTGAGAGGTTACCAGTGGGAGATGAGGACCAGCAAGAGCTTTCAGGGCTGGCACCTTTAGTGTACGAGCAATCGCTGGACGTTCGCCATTTCGGTGTTGAATTTTGGGCAGATTGAGCAGGAGAGGCTGTGTACGTTGGAAGTTTTAGTAGGCTAAACAAGTTCAGAGCCCAAGTGTTTGTGGTTCGTTTGAGAGGTTACCAGTGGGAGATGAGGACCAGCAAGAGCTTTCAGGGCTGGCACCTTTAGTGTAGGAGCAATCGCTGGACGTTCGCAATATCGGTGTTGAGCTCTGGCCAGATTGAGCAGGAGAGGCTGTGTACGTTGGAAGTTTTAGTAGGCTAAACAAGTTCAGAGGCCAAGCGTTTGTGGTTCGTTTGAGAGGTTACCAGTGGGAGATGAGGACCAGCAAGAGCTTTCAGGGCTGGCACCTTTAGTGTAGGAGCAATCGCTGGACGTTCGCAATTTCGGTGTGGAGCTCTGGCCAGATTGAGCAGGAGAGGCTGTGTACGTTGGAAGTTTTAGTAGGCTAAACAAGTTCAGAGCCCAAGTGTTTGTGGTTCGTTTGAGAGGTTACCAGTGGGAGATGAGGACCAGCAAGAGCTTTCAGAGCTGGCACCTTTAGTGTAGGAGCAATCCCTGGACGTTCGCAATTTCGGTGTTGAATTTTGGCCAGATTGAGCAGGAGAGGCTGTGTACGTTGGAAGTTTTAGTAGGCTAAACAAGTTCAGAGGCCAAGTGTTTGTGGTTCGTTTGAGAGGTTACCAGTGGGAGATGAGGACCAGCAAGAGCTTTCAGGGCTGGCACCTTTAGTGTAGGAGCAATCCCTGGACGTTCGCAATTTCGGTGTTGAATTTTGGCCAGATTGAGCAGGAGAGGCTGTGTACGTTGGAAGTTTTAGTAGGCTAAACAAGTTCAGAGCCCAAGTGTTTGTGGTTCGTTTGAGAGGTTACCAGTGGGAGATGAGGACCAGCAAGAGCTTTCAGGGCTGGCACCTTTAGTGTAGGAGCAATCCCTGGACGTTCACAATTTCGGTGTTGAGCTCTGGCCAGATTGAGCAGGAGAGGCTGTGTACGTTGGAAGTTTTAGTAGGCTAAACAAGTTCAGAGCCCAAGTGTTTGTGGTTCGTTTGAGAGGTTACCAGTGGGAGATGAGGACCAGCAAGAGCTTTCAGGGCTGGCACCTTTAGTGTAGGAGCAATCGCTGGACGTTCGCAATTTTGGTGTTGAGCTCTGGCCAGATTGAGCAGGAGAGGCTGTGTACGTTGGAAGTTTTAGTAGGCTAAACAAGTTCAGAGCCCAAGTGTTTGTGGTTCGTTTGAGAGGTTACCAGTGGGAGATGAGGACCAGCAAGAGCTTTCAGGGCTGGCACCTTTAGTGTAGGAGCAATCCCTGGACGTTCGCAATTTCGGTGTTGAATTTTGGCCAGATGAGCAGGAGAGGCTGTGTACGTTGGAAGTTTTAGTAGGCTAAACAAGTTCAGAGCCCAAATGTTTGTGGTTCGTTTGAGAGGTTACCAGTGGGAGATGAGGACCAGCAAGAGCTTTCAGGGCTGGCACCTTTAGTGTAGGAGCAATCCCTGGACGTTCACAATTTCGGTGTTGAGCTCTGGCCAGATTGAGCAGGAGAGGCTGTGTACGTTGGAAGTTTTAGTAGGCTAAACAAGTTCAGAGCCCAAGTGTTTGTGGTTCGTTTGAGAGGTTACCAGTGGGAGATGAGGACCAGCAAGAGCTTTCAGGGCTGGCACCTTTAGTGTAGGAGCAATCGCTGGACGTTCGCAATTTCGGTGTTGAGCTCTGGCCAGATTGAACAGGAGAGGCTGTGTACGTTGGAAGTTTTAGTAGGCTAAACAAGTTCAGAGCCAAGTGTTTGTGGTTCGTTTGAGAGGTTACCAGTGGGAGATGAGGACCAGCAAGAGCTTTCAGGGCTGGCACCTTTAGTGTAGGAGCAATCCCTGGACGTTCGCAATTTCGGTGTTGAATTTTGGCCCAGATTGAGCAGGAGAGGCTGTGTACGTTGGAAGTTTTAGTAGGCTAAACAAGTTCAGAGCCCAAGTGTTTGTGGTTCGTTTGAGAGGTTACCAGTGGGAGATGAGGACCAGCAAGAGCTTTCAGGGCTGGCACCTTTAGTGTAGGAGCAATCCTTGGACGTTCGCAATTTCGGTGTTGAATTTTGGCCAGATTGAGCAGGAGAGGCTGTGTACGTTGGAAGTTTTAGTAGGCTAAACAAGTTCAGAGCCCCAAGTGTTTGTGGTTCGTTTGAGAGGTTACCAGTGGGAGATGAGGACCAGCAAGAGCTTTCAGGGCTGGCACCTTTAGTGTAGGAGCAATCGCTGGACGTTCGCAATTTCGGTGTTGAGCTCTGGCCAGATTGAGCAGGAGAGGCTGCGTACGTTGGAAGTTTTAGTAGGCTAAACAAGTTCAGAGCCCAAGTGTTTGTGGTTCGTTTGAGAGGTTACCAGTGGGAGATGAGGACCAGCAAGAGCTTTGAGGGCTGGCACCTTTAGTGTAGGGAGCAATCGCTGGACATTCGCAATTTCGGTGTTGAGCTCTGGCCAGATTGAGCAGGAGAGGCTGTGTACGTTGGAAGTTTTAGTAGGCTAAACAAGTTTCAGAGGCCAAGTGTTTGTGGTTCGTTTGAGAGGTTACCAGTGGGAGATGAGGACCAGCAAGAGCTTTCAGGGCTGGCACCTTTAGTGTAGGAGCAATCCTTGGACGTTCGCAATTTCGGTGTTGAGCTCTGGCCAGATTGAGCAGGAGAGGCTGTGTACGTTGGAAGTTTTAGTAGGCTAAACAAGTTCAGAGCCCAAGTGTTTGTGGTTCGTTTGAGAGGTTACCAGTGGGAGATGAGGACCAGCAAGAGCTTTCAGGGCTGGCACCTTTAGTGTAGGAGCAATCCCTGGACGTTCTCAATTTCGGTGTTGAGCTCTGGCCAGATTGAGCAGGAGAGGCTGTGTACGTTGGAAGTTTTAGTAGGCTAAACAAGTTCAGAGCCCAAGTGTTTGTGGTTCGTTTGAGAGGTTACCAGTGGGAGATGAGGACCAGCAAGAGCTTTCAGGGCTGGCACCTTTAGTGTAGGAGCAATCGCTGGACGTTCGCAATGTCGGTGTTGAGCTCTGGCCAGATTGAGCAGGAGAGGCTGTGTACGTTGGAAGTTTTAGTAGGCTAAACAAGTTCAGAGCCCAAGTGTTTGTGGTTCGTTTGAGAGGTTACCAGTGGGAGATGAGGACCAGCAAGAGCTTTTCAGGGCTGGCACCTTTAGTGTAGGAGCAATCGCTGGACGTTCGCAATTTCGGTGTTGAGCTCTGGCCAGATTGAGCAGGAGAGGCTGTGTACGTTGGAAGTTTTAGTAGGCTAAACAAGTTCAGAGCCCAAGTGTTTGTGGTTCGTTTGAGAGGTTACCAGTGGGAGATGAGGACCAGCAAGAGCTTTCAGGGCTGGCACCTTTAGTGTAGGAGCAATCGCTGGACGTTCGCAATTTCGGTGTTGAGCTCTGGCCAGATTGAGCAGGAGAGGCTGTGTACGTTGGAAGTTTTAGTAGGCTAAACAAGTTCAGAGCCCAAGTGTTTGTGGTTCGTTTGAGAGGTTACCAGTGGGAGATGAGACCAGCAAGAGCTTTGAGGGCTGGCACCTTTAGTGTAGGAGCAATCCTTGGACGTTCGCAATTTCGGTGTTGAGCTCTGGCCAGATTGAGCAGGAGAGGCTGTGTACGTTGGAAGTTTTAGTAGGCTAAACAAAGTTCAGAGGCCAAGTGTTTGTGGTTCGTTTGAGAGGTTACCAGTGGGAGATGAGGACCAGCAAGAGCTTTCAGGGCTGGCACCTTTAGTGTAGGAGCAATCCCTGGACGTTCTCAATTTCGGTGTTGAGCTCTGGCCAGATTGAGCAGGAGAGGCTGTGTACGTTGGAAGTTTTAGTAGGCTAAACAAGTTCAGAGGCCAAGTGTTTGTGGTTCGTTTGAGAGGTTACCAGTGGGAGATGAGGACCAGCAAGAGCTTTCAGGGCTGGCACCTTTAGTGTAGGAGCAATCGCTGGACGTTCGCAATGTCGGTGTTGAGCTCTGGCCAGATTGAGCAGGAGAGGCTGTGTACGTTGGAAGTTTTAGTAGGCTAAACAAGTTCAGAGCCCAAGTGTTTGTGGTTCGTTTGAGAGGTTACCAGTGGGAGATGAGGACCAGCAAGAGCTTTCAGGGCTGGCACCTTTAGTGTAGGAGCAATCGCTGGACGTTCGCAATTTCGGTGTTGAGCTCTGGCCAGATTGAGCAGGAGAGGGCTGTGTACGTTGGAAGTTTTAGTAGGCTAAACAAGTTCAGAGCCCAAGTGTTTGTGGTTCGTTTGAGAGGTTACCAGTGGGAGATGAGGACCAGCAAGAGCTTTCAGGGCTGGCACCTTTAGTGTAGGAGCAATCGCTGGACGTTCGCAATTTCGGTGTTGAGCTCTGGCCAGATTGAGCAGGAGAGGCTGTGTACGTTGGAAGTTTTAGTAGGCTAAACAAGTTCAGAGGCCAAGTGTTTGTGGTTCGTTTGAGAGGTTACCAGTGGGAGATGAGGACCAGCAAGAGCTTTCAGGGCTGGCACCTTTAGTGTAGGAGCAATCGCTGGACGTTCGCAATTTCGGAGTTGAGCTCTGGCCAGATTGAGCAGGAGAGGCCTGTGTACGTTGGAAGTTTTAGTAGGCTAAACAAGTTCAGAGCCCAAGTGTTTGTGGTTCGTTTGAGAGGTTACCAGTGGGAGATGAGGACCAGCAAGAGCTTTCAGGGCTGGCACCTTTAGTGTAGGAGCAATCCCTGGACGTTCGCAATGTCGGTGTTGAGCTCTGGCCAGATTGAGCAGGAGAGGTTGTGTACGTTGGAAGTTTTAGTAGGCTAAACAAGTTCAGAGCCCAAGTGTTTGTGGTTCGTTTGAGAGGTTACCAGTGGGAGATGAGGACCAGCAAGAGCTTTCAGGGCTGGGACCTTTAGTGTAGGAGCAATCCCTGGACGTTCACAATTTCGGTGTTGAGCTCTGGCCAGATTGAGCAGGAGAGGCTGTGTACGTTGGAAGTTTTAGTAGGCTAAACAAGTTCAGAGCCCAAGTGTTTGTGGTTCGTTTGAGAGGTTACCAGTGGGAGATGAGGACCAGCAAGAGCTTTCAGGGCTGGCACCTTTAGTGTAGGAGCAATCGCTGGACGTTCGCAATGTCGGTGTTGAGCTCTGGCCAGATTGAGCAGGAGAGGCTGTGTACGTTGGAAGTTTTAGTAGGCTAAACAAGTTCAGAGCCCAAGTGTTTGTGGTTCGTTTGAGAGGTTACCAGTGGGAGATGAGGACCAGCAAGAGCTTTCAGGGCTGGCACCTTTAGTGTAGGAGCAATCCTTGGACGTTCGCAATTTCGGTGTTGAGCTCTGGCCAGATTGAGCAGGAGAGGCTGTGTACGTTGGAAGTTTTAGTAGGCTAAACAAGTTCAGAGCCCAAGTGTTTGTGGTTCGTTTGAGAGGTTACCAGTGGGAGATGAGGACCAGCAAGAGCTTTCAGGGCTGGCACCTTTAGTGTAGGAGCAATCCTTGGACGTTCGCAATTTCGGTGTTGAATTTTGGCCAGATTGAGCAGGAGAGGCTGTGTACGTTGGAAGTTTTAGTAGGCTAAACAAGTTCAGAGCCCAAGTGTTTGTGATTCGTTTGAGAGGTTACCAGTGGGAGATGAGGACCAGCAAGAGCTTTCAGGGCTGGCACCCTTTAGTGTAGGAGCAATCCCTGGACGTTCACAATTTCGGTGTTGAGCTCTGGCCAGATTGAGCAGGAGAGGCTGTGTACGTTGGAAGTTTTAGTAGGCTAAACAAGTTCAGAGCCCAAGTGTTTGTGGTTCGTTTGAGAGGTTACCAGTGGGAGATGAGGACCAGCAAGAGCTTTCAGGGCTGGCACCTTTAGTGTAGGAGCAATCGCTGGACGTTCGCAATGTCGGTGTTGAGCTCTGGCCAGATTGAGCAGGAGAGGCTGTGTACGTTGGAAGTTTTAGTAGGCTAAACAAGTCAGAGCCCAAGTGTTTGTTGGTTCGTTTGAGAGGTTACCAGTGGGAGATGAGGACCAGCAAGAGCTTTCAGGGCTGGCACCTTTAGTGTAGGAGCAATCCCTGGACGTTCACAATTTCGGTGTTGAGCTCTGGCCAGATTGAGCAGGAGAGGCTGTGTACGTTGGAAGTTTTAGTAGGCTAAACAAGCTCAGAGCCCAAGTGTTTGTGGTTCGTTTGAGAGGTTACCAGTGGGAGATGAGGACCAGCAAGAGCTTTCAGGGCTGGCACCTTTAGTGTAGGAGCAATCGCTGGACATTCGCAATTTCGGTGTTGAGCTCTGGCCAGTTTGAGCAGGAGAGGCTGTGTACGTTGGAAGTTTTAGTAGGCTAAACAAGTTCAGAGCCCAAGTGTTTGTGGTTCGTTTGAGAGGTTACCAGTGGGAGATGAGGACCAGCAAGAGCCTTCAGGGCTGGCACCTTTAGTGTAGGAGCAATCCCTGGACGTTCACAATTTCGGTGTTGAATTTTGGCCAGATTGAGCAGGAGAGGCTGTGTACGTTGGAAGTTTTAGTAGGCTAAACAAGTTCAGAGCCCAAGTGTTTGTGGTTCGTTTGAGAGGTTACCAGTGGGAGATGAGGACCAGCAAGAGCTTTCAGGGCTGGCACCTTTAGTGTAGGAGCAATCCCTGGACGTTCACAATTTCGGTGTTGAATTTTGGCCAGATTGAGCAGGAGAGGCTGTGTACGTTGGAAGTTTTAGTAGGCTAAACAAGTTCAGAGCCCAAGTGTTTGTGGTTCGTTTGAGAGGTTACCAGTGGGAGATGAGGACCAGCAAGAGCTTTCAGGGCTGGCACCTTTAGTGTAGGAGCAATCCCTGGACGTTCGCAATGTCGGTGTTGAGCTCTGGCCAGATTGAGCAGGAGAGGCTGTGTACGTTGGAAGTTTTAGTAGGCTAAACAAGTTCAGAGCCCAAGTGTTTGTGGTTCGTTTGAGAGGTTACCAGTGGGAGATGAGGACCAGCAAGAGCTTTCAGGGCTGGCACCTTTAGTGTAGGAGCAATCCTTGGACGTTTGCAATGTCGGTGTTGAGCTCTGGCCAGATTGAGCAGGAGAGGCTGTGTACGTTGGAAGTTTTAGTAGGCTAAACAAGTTCAGAGGCCAAGTGTTTGTGGTTCGTTTGAGAGGTTACCAGTGGGAGATGAGGACCAGCAAGAGCTTTCAGGGCTGGCACCTTTAGTGTAGGAGCAATCGCTGGAACGTTCGCAATGTCGGTGTTGAGCTCTGGCCAGATTGAGCAGGAGAGGCTGTGTACGTTGGAAGTTTTAGTAGGCTAAACAAGTTCAGAGCCCAAGTGTTTGTGGTTCGTTTGAGAGGTTACCAGTGGGAGATGAGGACCAGCAAGAGCTTTCAGGGCTGGCACCTTTAGTGTAGGAGCAATCGCTGGACGTTCGCAATTTCGGAGTTGAGCTCTGGCCAGATTGAGCAGGAGAGGCTGTGTACGTTGGAAGTTTTAGTAGGCTAAACAAGTTCAGAGCCCAAGTGTTTGTGGTTCGTTTGAGAGGTTACCAGTGGGAGATGAGGACCAGCAAGAGCTTTCAGGGCTGGCACCTTTAGTGTAGGAGCAATCGCTGGACGTTCGCAATTTCGGTGTTGAGCTCTGGCCAGATTGAGCAGGAGAGGCTGTGTACGTTGGAAGTTTTAGTAGGCTAAACAAGTTCAGAGGCCAAGTGTTTGTGGTTCGTTTGAGAGGTTACCAGTGGGAGATGAGGACCAGCAAGAGCTTTCAGGGCTGGCACCTTTAGTGTAGGAGCAATCCCTGGACGTTCACAATTTCGGTGTTGAATTTTGGCCAGATTGAGCAGGAGAGGCTGTGTACGTTGGAAGTTTTAGTAGGCTAAACAAGTTCAGAGCCCAAGTGTTTGTGGTTCGTTTGAGAGGTTACCAGTGGGAGATGAGGACCAGCAAGAGCTTTCAGGGCTGGCACCTTTAGTGTAGGAGCAATCCCTGGACGTTCACAATTTCGGTGTTGAATTTTGGCCAGATTGAGCAGGAGAGGCTGTGTACGTTGGAAGTTTTAGTAGGCTAAACAAGTTCAGAGCCCAAGTGTTTGTGGTTCGTTTGAGAGGTTACCAGTGGGAGATGAGGACCAGCAAGAGCTTTCAGGGCTGGCACCTTTAGTGTAGGAGCAATCCTTGGACGTTCGCAATTTCGGTGTTGAATTTTGGCCAGATTGAGCAGGAGAGGCTGTGTACGTTGGAAGTTTTAGTAGGCTAAACAAGTTCAGAGCCCAAGTGTTTGTGATTCGTTTGAGAGGTTACCAGTGGGAGATGAGGACCAGCAAGAGCTTTCAGGGCTGGCACCTTTAGTGTAGGAGCAATCCCTGGACGTTCACAATTTCGGTGTTGAGCTCTGGCCAGATTGAGCAGGAGAGGCTGTGTACGTTGGAAGTTTTAGTAGGCTAAACAAGTTCAGAGCCAAGTGTTTGTGGTTCGTTTGAGAGGTTACCAGTGGGAGATGAGGACCAGCAAGAGCTTTCAGGGCTGGCACCTTTAGTGTAGGAGCAATCGCTGGACGTTCGCAATGTCGGTGTTGAGCTCTGGCCAGATTGAGCAGGAGAGGCTGTGTACGTTGGAAGTTTTAGTAGGCTAAACAAGTTCAGAGCCCAAGTGTTTGTGGTTCGTTTGAGAGGTTACCAGTGGGAGATGAGGACCAGCAAGAGCTTTCAGGGCTGGCACCTTTAGTGTAGGAGCAATCCCTGGACGTTCACAATTTCGGTGTTGAGCTCTGGCCAGATTGAGCAGGAGAGGCTGTGTACGTTGGAAGTTTTAGTAGGCTAAACAAGCTCAGAGCCCAAGTGTTTGTGGTTCGTTTGAGAGGTTACCAGTGGGAGATGAGGACCAGCAAGAGCTTTCAGGGCTGGCACCTTTAGTGTAGGAGCAATCGCTGGACATTCGCAATTTCGGTGTTGAGCTCTGGCCAGTTTGAGCAGGAGAGGCTGTGTACGTTGGAAGTTTTAGTAGGCTAAACAAGTTCAGAGCCCAAGTGTTTGTGGTTCGTTTGAGAGGTTACCAGTGGGAGATGAGGACCAGCAAGAGCCTTCAGGGCTGGCACCTTTAGTGTAGGAGCAATCCCTGGACGTTCACAATTTCGGTGTTGAATTTTGGCCAGATTGAGCAGGAGAGGCTGTGTACGTTGGAAGTTTTAGTAGGCTAAACAAGTTCAGAGCCAAGTGTTTGTGGTTCGTTTGAGAGGTTACCAGTGGGAGATGAGGACCAGCAAGAGCTTTCAGGGCTGGCACCTTTAGTGTAGGAGCAATCCCTGGACGTTCACAATTTCGGTGTTGAATTTTGGCCAGATTGAGCAGGAGAGGCTGTGTACGTTGGAAGTTTTAGTAGGCTAAACAAGTTCAGAGCCCAAGTGTTTGTGGTTCGTTTGAGAGGTTACCAGTGGGAGATGAGGACCAGCAAGAGCTTTCAGGGCTGGCACCTTTAGTGTAGGAGCAATCCCTGGACGTTCGCAATGTCGGTGTTGAGCTCTGGCCAGATTGAGCAGGAGAGGCTGTGTACGTTGGAAGTTTTAGTAGCTAAACAAGTTCAGAGCCCAAGTGTTTGTGGTTCGTTTGAGAGGTTACCAGTGGGAGATGAGGACCAGCAAGAGCTTTCAGGGCTGGCACCTTTAGTGTAGGAGCAATCCTTGGACGTTTGCAATGTCGGTGTTGAGCTCTGGCCAGATTGAGCAGGAGAGGCTGTGTACGTTGGAAGTTTTAGTAGGCTAAACAAGTTCAGAGGCCAAGTGTTTGTGGTTCGTTTGAGAGGTTACCAGTGGGAGATGAGGACCAGCAAGAGCTTTCAGGGCTGGCACCTTTAGTGTAGGAGCAATCGCTGGACGTTCGCAATGTCGGTGTTGAGCTCTGGCCAGATTGAGCAGGAGAGGCTGTGTACGTTGGAAGTTTTAGTAGGCTAAACAAGTTCAGAGCCCAAGTGTTTGTGGTTCGTTTGAGAGGTTACCAGTGGGAGATGAGGACCAGCAAGAGCTTTCAGGGCTGGCACCTTTAGTGTAGGAGCAATCGCTGGACGTTCGCAATTTCGGAGTTGAGCTCTGGCCAGATTGAGCAGGAGAGGCTGTGTACGTTGGAAGTTTTAGTAGGCTAAACAAGTTCAGAGCCCAAGTGTTTGTGGTTCGTTTGAGAGGTTACCAGTGGGAGATGAGGACCAGCAAGAGCTTTCAGGGCTGGCACCTTTAGTGTAGGAGCAATCGCTGGACGTTCGCAATTTCGGTGTTGAGCTCTGGCCAGATTGAGCAGGAGAGGCTGTGTACGTTGGAAGTTTTAGTAGGCTAAACAAGTTCAGAGGCCAAGTGTTTGTGTTCGTTTGAGAGGTTACCAGTGGGAGATGAGGACCAGCAAGAGCTTTCAGGGCTGGCACCTTTAGTGTAGGAGCAATCCCTGGACGTTCACAATTTCGGTGTTGAATTTTGGCCAGATTGAGCAGGAGAGGCTGTGTACGTTGGAAGTTTTAGTAGGCTAAACAAGTTCAGAGCCCAAGTGTTTGTGGTTCGTTTGAGAGGTTACCAGTGGGAGATGAGGACCAGCAAGAGCTTTCAGGGCTGGCACCTTTAGTGTAGGAGCAATCCCTGGACGTTCACAATTTCGGTGTTGAATTTGGCCAGATTGAGCAGGAGAGGCTGTGTACGTTGGAAGTTTTAGTAGGCTAAACAAGTTCAGAGCCCAAGTGTTTGTGGTTCGTTTGAGAGGTTACCAGTGGGAGATGAGGACCAGCAAGAGCTTTCAGGGCTGGCACCTTTAGTGTAGGAGCAATCCCTGGACGTTCACAATTTCGGTGTTGAATTTTGGCCAGATTGAGCAGGAGAGGCTGTGTACGTTGGAAATTTTAGTAGGCTAAACAAGTTCAGAGCCCAAGTGTTTGTGGTTCGTTTGAGAGGTTACCAGTGGGAGATGAGGACCAGCAAGAGCTTTCAGGGCTGGCACCTTTAGTGTAGGAGCAATCCCTGGACGTTCGCAATGTCGGTGTTGAGCTCTGGCCAGATTGAGCAGGAGAGGCTGTGTACGTTGGAAGTTTTAGTAGGCTAAACAAGTCAGAGCCCAAGTGTTTGTGGTTCGTTTGAGAGGTTACCAGTGGGAGATGAGGACCAGCAAGAGCTTTCAGGGCTGGCACCTTTAGTGTAGGAGCAATCTTGGACGTTCGCAATTTCGGTGTTGAGCTCTGGCCAGATTGAGCAGGAGAGGCTGTGTACGTTGGAAGTTTTAGTAGGCTAAACAAGTTCAGAGCCCAAGTGTTTGTGGTTCGTTTGAGAGGTTACCAGTGGGAGATGAGGAGCAGCAAGAGCTTTCAGGGCTGGCACCTTTAGTGTAGGAGCAATCCCTGGACGTTCGCAATGTCGGTGTTGAGCTCTGGCCAGATTGAGCAGGAGAGGCTGTGTACGTTGGAAGTTTTAGTAGGCTAAACAAGTTCAGAGGCCAAGTGTTTGTGGTTCGTTTGAGAGGTTACCAGTGGGAGATGAGGACCAGCGAGAGCTTTCAGGGCTGGCACCTTTAGTGTAGGAGCAATCGCTGGACGTTCGCAATTTCGGAGTTGAGCTCTGGCCAGATTGACCAGGAGAGGCTGTGTACGTTGGAAGTTTTAGTAGGCTAAACAAGTTCAGAGCCCAAGTGTTTGTGGTTCGTTTGAGAGGTTACCAGTGGGAGATGAGGACCAGCAAGAGCTTTCAGGGCTGGCACCTTTAGTGTAGGAGCAATCGCCGGACGTTCGCAATGTCGGTGTTGAGCTCTGGCCAGATTGAGCAGGAGAGGCTGTGTACGTTGGAAGTTTTAGTGGGCTAAACAAGTTCAGAGCCCAAGTGTTTGTGGTTCGTTTGAGAGGTTTACATTACCAGTGGGAGATGAGGACCAGCAAGAGCTTTCAGGGCTGGCACCTTTAGTGTAGGAGCAATCCCTGGACGTTCACAATTTCGGTGTTGAATTTTGGCCAGATTGAGCAGGAGAGGCTGTGTACGTTGGAAGTTTTAGTAGGCTAAACAAGTTCAGAGCCCAAGTGTTTGTGGTTCGTTTGAGAGGTTACCAGTGGGAGATGAGGACCAGCAAGAGCTTTCAGGGCTGGCACCTTTAGTGTAGGAGCAATCCCTGGACGTTCACAATTTCGGTGTTGAATTTTGGCCAGATTGAGCAGGAGAGGCTGTGTACGTTGGAAGTTTTAGTAGGCTAAACAAGTTCAGAGCCCAAGTGTTTGTGGTTCGTTTGAGAGGTTACCAGTGGGAGATGAGGACCAGCAAGAGCTTTCAGGGCTGGCACCTTTAGTGTAGGAGCAATCCCTGGACGTTCACAATTTCGGTGTTGAATTTTGGCCAGATTGAGCAGGAGAGGCTGTGTACGTTGGAAGTTTTAGTAGGCTAAACAAGTTCAGAGCCCAAGTGTTTGTGGTTCGTTTGAGAGGTTACCAGTGGGAGATGAGGACCAGCAAGAGCTTTCAGGGCTGGCACCTTTAGTGTAGGAGCAATCCCTGGACGTTCGCAATGTCGGTGTTGAGCTCTGGCCAGATTGAGCAGGAGAGGCTGTGTACGTTGGAAGTTTTAGTAGGCTAAACAAGTTCAGAGCCCAAGTGTTTGTGGTTCGTTTGAGAGGTTACCAGTGGGAGATGAGGACCAGCAAGAGCTTTCAGGGCTGGCACCTTTAGTGTAGGAGCAATCCTTGGACGTTCGCAATTTCGGTGTTGAGCTCTGGCCAGATTGAGCAGGAGAGGCTGTGTACGTTGGAAGTTTTAGTAGGCTAAACAAGTTCAGAGCCCAAGTGTTTGTGGTTCGTTTGAGAGGTTACCAGTGGGAGATGAGGAGCAGCAAGAGCTTTCAGGGCTGGCACCTTTAGTGTAGGAGCAATCCCTGGACGTTCGCAATGTCGGTGTTGAGCTCTGGCCAGATTGAGCAGGAGAGGCTGTGTACGTTGGAAGTTTTAGTAGGCTAAACAAGTTCAGAGGCCAAGTGTTTGTGGTTCGTTTGAGAGGTTACCAGTGGGAGATGAGGACCAGCAAGAGCTTTCAGGGCTGGCACCTTTAGTGTAGGAGCAATCGCTGGACGTTCGCAATTTCGGAGTTGAGCTCTGGCCAGATTGACCAGGAGAGGCTGTGTACGTTGGAAGTTTTAGTAGGCTAGACAAGTTCAGAGCCCAAGTGTTTGTGGTTCGTTTGAGAGGTTACCAGTGGGAGATGAGGACCAGCAAGAGCTTTCAGGGCTGGCACCTTTAGTGTAGGAGCAATCGCTGGACGTTCGCAATGTCGGTGTTGAGCTCTGGCCAGATTGAGCAGGAGAGGCTGTGTACGTTGGAAGTTTTAGTGGGCTAAACAAGTTCAGAGCCCAAGTGTTTGTGGTTCGTTTGAGAGGTTACCAGTGGGAGATGAGGACCAGCAAGAGCTTTCAGGGCTGGCACCTTTAGTGTAGGAGCAATCCCTGGACGTTCACAATTTCGGTGTTGAATTTTGGCCAGATTGAGCAGGAGAGGCTGTGTACGTTGGAAGTTTTAGTAGGCTAAACAAGTTCAGAGCCCAAGTGTTTGTGGTTCGTTTGAGAGGTTACCAGTGGGAGATGAGGACCAGCAAGAGCTTTCAGGGCTGGCACCTTTAGTGTAGGAGCAATCCCTGGACGTTCGCAATTTCGGTGTTGAGCTCTGGCCAGATTGAGCAGGAGAGGCTGTGTACGTTGGAAGTTTTAGTAGGCTAAACAAGTTCAGAGCCCAAGTGTTTGTGGTTCGTTTGAGAGGTTACCAGTGGGAGATGAGGACCAGCAAGAGCTTTCAGGGCTGGCACCTTTAGTGTAGGAGCAATCCCTGGACGTTCTCAATTTCGGTGTTGAGCTCTGGCCAGATTGAGCAGGAGAGGCTGTGTACGTTGGAAGTTTTAGTAGGCTAAACAAGTTCAGAGGCCAAGTGTTTGTGGTTCGTTTGAGAGGTTACCAGTGGGAGATGAGGACCAGCAAGAGCTTTCAGGGCTGGCACCTTTAGTGTAGGAGCAATCGCTGGACGTTCGCAATGTCGGTGTTGAGCTCTGGCCAGATTGAGCAGGAGAGGCTGTGTACGTTGGAAGTTTTAGTAGGCTAAACAAGTTCAGAGGCCAAGTGTTTGTGGTTCGTTTGAGAGGTTACCAGTGGGAGATGAGGACCAGCAAGAGCTTTCAGGGCTGGCACCTTTAGTGTAGGAGCAATCCCTGGACGTTCACAATTTCGGTGTTGAATTTTGGCCAGATTGAGCAGGAGAGGCTGTGTACGTTGGAAGTTTTAGTAGGCTAAACAAGTTCAGAGCCCAAGTGTTTGTGGTTCGTTTGAGAGGTTACCAGTGGGAGATGAGGACCAGCAAGAGCTTTCAGGGCTGGCACCTTTAGTGTAGGAGCAATCCCTGGACGTTCACAATTTCGGTGTTGAATTTTGGCCAGATTGAGCAGGAGAGGCTGTGTACGTTGGAAGTTTTAGTAGGCTAAACAAGTTCAGAGCCCAAGTGTTTGTGGTTCGTTTGAGAGGTTACCAGTGGGAGATGAGGACCAGCAAGAGCTTTCAGGGCTGGCACCTTTAGTGTAGGAGCAATCCCTGGACGTTCGCAATGTCGGTGTTGAGCTCTGGCCAGATTGAGCAGGAGAGGCTGTGTACGTTGGAAGTTTTAGTAGGCTAAACAAGTTCAGAGGCCAAGTGTTTGTGGTTCGTTTGAGAGGTTACCAGTGGGAGATGAGGACCAGCAAGAGCTTTCAGGGCTGGCACCTTTAGTGTAGGAGCAATCCTTGGACGTTCGCAATTTCGGTGTTGAGCTCTGGCCAGATTGAGCAGGAGAGGCTGTGTACGTTGGAAGTTTTAGTAGGCTAAACAAGTTCAGAGCCCAAGTGTTTGTGGTTCGTTTGAGAGGTTACCAGTGGGAGATGAGGAGCAGCAAGAGCTTTCAGGGCTGGCACCTTTAGTGTAGGAGCAATCCCTGGACGTTCGCAATGTCGGTGTTGAGCTCTGGCCAGATTGAGCAGGAGAGGCTGTGTACGTTGGAAGTTTTAGTAGGCTAAACAAGTTCAGAGCCCAAGTGTTTGTGGTTCGTTTGAGAGGTTACCAGTGGGAGATGAGGACCAGCAAGAGCTTTCAGGGCTGGCACCTTTAGTGTAGGAGCAATCGCTGGACGTTCGCAATTTCGGAGTTGAGCTCTGGCCAGATTGAGCAGGAGAGGCTGTGTACGTTGGAAGTTTTAGTAGGCTAAACAAGTTCAGAGGCCAAGTGTTTGTGGTTCGTTTGAGAGGTTACCAGTGGGAGATGAGGACCAGCAAGAGCTTTCAGGGCTGGCACCTTTAGTGTAGGAGCAATCGCTGGACGTTCGCAATGTCGGTGTTGAGCTCTGGCCAGATTGAGCAGGAGAGGCTGTGTACGTTGGAAGTTTTAGTGGGCTAAACAAGTTCAGAGCCCAAGTGTTTGTGGTTCGTTTGAGAGGTTACCAGTGGGAGATGAGGACCAGCAAGAGCTTTCAGGGCTGGCACCTTTAGTGTAGGAGCAATCCCTGGACGTTCACAATTTCGGTGTTGAATTTTGGCCAGATTGAGCAGGAGAGGCTGTGTACGTTGGAAGTTTTAGTAGGCTAAACAAGTTCAGAGGCCAAGTGTTTGTGGTTCGTTTGAGAGGTTACCAGTGGGAGATGAGGACCAGCAAGAGCTTTCAGGGCTGGCACCTTTAGTGTAGGAGCAATCGCTGGACGTTTGCAATGTCGGTGTTGAGCTCTGGCCAGATTGAGCAGGAGAGGCTGTGTACGTTGGAAGTTTTAGTAGGCTAAACAAGTTCAGAGCCCAAGTGTTTGTGGTTCGTTTGAGAGGTTACCAGTGGGAGATGAGGACCAGCAAGAGCTTTCAGGGCTGGCACCTTTAGTGTAGGAGCAATCCCTGGACGTTCTCAATTTCGGTGTTGAGCTCTGGCCAGATTGAGCAGGAGAGGCTGTGTACGTTGGAAGTTTTAGTAGGCTAAACAAGTTCAGAGGCCAAGTGTTTGTGGTTCGTTTGAGAGGTTACCAGTGGGAGATGAGGACCAGCAAGAGCTTTCAGGGCTGGCACCTTTAGTGTAGGAGCAATCGCTGGACGTTCGCAATGTCGGTGTTGAGCTCTGGCCAGATTGAGCAGGAGAGGCTGTGTACGTTGGAAGTTTTAGTAGGCTAAACAAGTTCAGAGGCCAAGTGTTTGTGGTTCGTTTGAGAGGTTACCAGTGGGAGATGAGGACCAGCAAGAGCTTTCAGGGCTGGCACCTTTAGTGTAGGAGCAATCCCTGGACGTTCACAATTTCGGTGTTGAATTTTGGCCAGATTGAGCAGGAGAGGCTGTGTACGTTGGAAGTTTTAGTAGGCTAAACAAGTTCAGAGCCCAAGTGTTTGTGGTTCGTTTGAGAGGTTACCAGTGGGAGATGAGGACCAGCAAGAGCTTTCAGGGCTGGCACCTTTAGTGTAGGAGCAATCCCTGGACGTTCACAATTTCGGTGTTGAATTTTGGCCAGATTGAGCAGGAGAGGCTGTGTACGTTGGAAGTTTTAGTAGGCTAAACAAGTTCAGAGCCCAAGTGTTTGTGGTTCGTTTGAGAGGTTACCAGTGGGAGATGAGGACCAGCAAGAGCTTTCAGGGCTGGCACCTTTAGTGTAGGAGCAATCCCTGGACGTTCGCAATTTCGGTGTTGAGCTCTGGCCAGATTGAGCAGGAGAGGCTGTGTACGTTGGAAGTTTTAGTAGGCTAAACAAGTTCAGAGCCCAAGTGTTTGTGGTTCGTTTGAGAGGTTACCAGTGGGAGATGAGGACCAGCAAGAGCTTTCAGGGCTGGCACCTTTAGTGTAGGAGCAATCCCTGGACGTTCTCAATTTCGGTGTTGAGCTCTGGCCAGATTGAGCAGGAGAGGCTGTGTACGTTGGAAGTTTTAGTAGGCTAAACAAGTTCAGAGGCCAAGTGTTTGTGGTTCGTTTGAGAGGTTACCAGTGGGAGATGAGGACCAGCAAGAGCTTTCAGGGCTGGCACCTTTAGTGTAGGAGCAATCGCTGGACGTTCGCAATTTCGGTGTTGAGCTCTGGCCAGATTGAGCAGGAGAGGCTGTGTACGTTGGAAGTTTTAGTAGGCTAAACAAGTTCAGAGGCCAAGTGTTTGTGGTTCGTTTGAGAGGTTACCAGTGGGAGATGAGGACCAGCAAGAGCTTTCAGGGCTGGCACCTTTAGTGTAGGAGCAATCCCTGGACGTTCACAATTTCGGTGTTGAATTTTGGCCAGATTGAGCAGGAGAGGCTGTGTACGTTGGAAGTTTTAGTAGGCTAAACAAGTTCAGAGCCCAAGTGTTTGTGGTTCGTTTGAGAGGTTACCAGTGGGAGATGAGGACCAGCAAGAGCTTTCAGGGCTGGCACCTTTAGTGTAGGAGCAATCCCTGGACGTTCACAATTTCGGTGTTGAATTTTGGCCAGATTGAGCAGGAGAGGCTGTGTACGTTGGAAGTTTTAGTAGGCTAAACAAGTTCAGAGCCCAAGTGTTTGTGGTTCGTTTGAGAGGTTACCAGTGGGAGATGAGGACCAGCAAGAGCTTTCAGGGCTGGCACCTTTAGTGTAGGAGCAATCCCTGGACGTTCACAATTTCGGTGTTGAATTTTGGCCAGATTGAGCAGGAGAGGCTGTGTACGTTGGAAGTTTTAGTAGGCTAAACAAGTTCAGAGCCCAAGTGTTTGTGGTTCGTTTGAGAGGTTACCAGTGGGAGATGAGGACCAGCAAGAGCTTTCAGGGCTGGCACCTTTAGTGTAGGAGCAATCCCTGGACGTTCGCAATGTCGGTGTTGAGCTCTGGCCAGATTGAGCAGGAGAGGCTGTGTACGTTGGAAGTTTTAGTAGGCTAAACAAGTTCAGAGGCCAAGTGTTTGTGGTTCGTTTGAGAGGTTACCAGTGGGAGATGAGGACCAGCAAGAGCTTTCAGGGCTGGCACCTTTAGTGTAGGAGCAATCCTTGGACGTTCGCAATGTCGGTGTTGAGCTCTGGCCAGATTGAGCAGGAGAGGCTGTGTACGTTGGAAGTTTTAGTAGGCTAAACAAGTTCAGAGGCCAAGTGTTTGTGGTTCGTTTGAGAGGTTACCAGTGGGAGATGAGGAGCAGCAAGAGCTTTCAGGGCTGGCACCTTTAGTGTAGGAGCAATCCCTGGACGTTCGCAATGTCGGTGTTGAGCTCTGGCCAGATTGAGCAGGAGAGGCTGTGTACGTTGGAAGTTTTAGTAGGCTAAACAAGTTCAGAGCCCAAGTGTTTGTGGTTCGTTTGAGAGGTTACCAGTGGGAGATGAGGACCAGCAAGAGCTTTCAGGGCTGGCACCTTTAGTGTAGGAGCAATCGCTGGACGTTCGCAATTTCGGAGTTGAGCTCTGGCCAGATTGAGCAGGAGAGGCTGTGTACGTTGGAAGTTTTAGTAGGCTAAACAAGTTCAGAGCCCAAGTGTTTGTGGTTCGTTTGAGAGGTTACCAGTGGGAGATGAGGACCAGCAAGAGCTTTCAGGGCTGGCACCTTTAGTGTAGGAGAAATCCTTCGACGTTCGCAATGTCGGTGTTGAGCTCTGGCCAGATTGAGCAGGAGAGGCTGTGTACGTTGGAAGTTTTAGTGGGCTAAACAAGTTCAGAGCCCAAGTGTTTGTGGTTCGTTTGAGAGGTTACCAGTGGGAGATGAGGACCAGCAAGAGCTTTCAGGGCTGGCACCTTTAGTGTAGGAGCAATCCCTGGACGTTCACAATTTCGGTGTTGAATTTTGGCCAGATTGAGCAGGAGAGGCTGTGTACGTTGGAAGTTTTAGTAGGCTAAACAAGTTCAGAGCCCAAGTGTTTGTGGTTCGTTTGAGAGGTTACCAGTGGGAGATGAGGACCAGCAAGAGCTTTCAGGGCTGGCACCTTTAGTGTAGGAGCAATCCCTGGACGTTCGCAATTTCGGTGTTGAGCTCTGGCCAGATTGAGCAGGAGAGGCTGTGTACGTTGGAAGTTTTAGTAGGCTAAACAAGTTCAGAGGCCAAGTGTTTGTGGTTCGTTTGAGAGGTTACCAGTGGGAGATGAGGACCAGCAAGAGCTTTCAGGGCTGGCACCTTTAGTGTAGGAGCAATCCCTGGACGTTCTCAATTTCGGTGTTGAGCTCTGGCCAGATTGAGCAGGAGAGGCTGTGTACGTTGGAAGTTTTAGTAGGCTAAACAAGTTCAGAGGCCAAGTGTTTGTGGTTCGTTTGAGAGGTTACCAGTGGGAGATGAGGACCAGCAAGAGCTTTCAGGGCTGGCACCTTTAGTGTAGGAGCAATCGCTGGACGTTCGCAATGTCGGTGTTGAGCTCTGGCCAGATTGAGCAGGAGAGGCTGTGTACGTTGGAAGTTTTAGTAGGCTAAACAAGTTCAGAGGCCAAGTGTTTGTGGTTCGTTTGAGAGGTTACCAGTGGGAGATGAGGACCAGCAAGAGCTTTCAGGGCTGGCACCTTTAGTGTAGGAGCAATCCCTGGACGTTCACAATTTCGGTGTTGAATTTTGGCCAGATTGAGCAGGAGAGGCTGTGTACGTTGGAAGTTTTAGTAGGCTAAACAAGTTCAGAGCCCAAGTGTTTGTGGTTCGTTTGAGAGGTTACCAGTGGGAGATGAGGACCAGCAAGAGCTTTCAGGGCTGGCACCTTTAGTGTGGGAGCAATCCCTGGACGTTCACAATTTCGGTGTTGAATTTTGGCCAGATTGAGCAGGAAAGGCTGTGTACGTTGGAAGTTTTAGTAGGCTAAACAAGTTCAGAGCCCAAGTGTTTGTGGTTCGTTTGAGAGGTTACCAGTGGGAGATGAGGACCAGCAAGAGCTTTCAGGGCTGGCACCTTTAGTGTAGGAGCAATCCCTGGACGTTCGCAATGTCGGTGTTGAGCTCTGGCCAGATTGAGCAGGAGAGGCTGTGTACGTTGGAAGTTTTAGTAGGCTAAACATGTTCAGAGCCCAAGTGTTTGTGGTTCGTTTGAGAGGTTACCAGTGGGAGATGAGGACCAGCAAGAGCTTTCAGGGCTGGCACCTTTAGTGTAGGAGCAATCGCTGGACGTTCGCAATGTCGGTGTTGAGCTCTGGCCAGATTGAGCAGGAGAGGCTGTGTACGTTGGAAGTTTTAGTAGGCTAAACAAGTTCAGAGCCCAAGTGTTTGTGGTTCGTTTGAGAGGTTACCAGTGGGAGATGAGGACCAGCAAGAGCTTTCAGGGCTGGCACCTTTAGTGTAGGAGCAATCGCTGGACGTTCGCAATTTCGGAGTTGAGCTCTGGCCAGATTGAGCAGGAGAGGCTGTGTACGTTGGAAGTTTTAGTAGGCTAAACAAGTTCAGAGCCCAAGTGTTTGTGGTTCGTTTGAGAGGTTACCAGTGGGAGATGAGGACCAGCAAGAGCTTTCAGGGCTGGCACCTTTAGTGTAGGAGCAATCGCTGGACGTTCGCAATGTCGGTGTTGAGCTCTGGCCAGATTGAGCAGGAGAGGCTGTGTACGTTGGAAGTTTTAGTGGGCTAAACAAGTTCAGAGCCCAAGTGTTTGTGGTTCGTTTGAGAGGTTACCAGTGGGAGATGAGGACCAGCAAGAGCTTTCAGGGCTGGCACCTTTAGTGTAGGAGCAATCCCTGGACGTTCACAATTTCGGTGTTGAATTTTGGCCAGATTGAGCAGGAGAGGCTGTGTACGTTGGAAGTTTTAGTAGGCTAAACAAGTTCAGAGCCCAAGTGTTTGTGGTTCGTTTGAGAGGTTACCAGTGGGAGATGAGGACCAGCAAGAGCTTTCAGGGCTGGCACCTTTAGTGTAGGAGCAATCCCTGGACGTTCGCAATTTCGGTGTTGAGCTCTGGCCAGATTGAGCAGGAGAGGCTGTGTACGTTGGAAGTTTTAGTAGGCTAAACAAGTTCAGAGGCCAAGTGTTTGTGGTTCGTTTGAGAGGTTACCAGTGGGAGATGAGGACCAGCAAGAGCTTTCAGGGCTGGCACCTTTAGTGTAGGAGCAATCCCTGGACGTTCACAATTTCGGTGTTGAATTTTGGCCAGATTGAGCAGGAGAGGCTGTGTACGTTGGAAGTTTTAGTAGGCTAAAAACAAGTTCAGAGCCCAAGTGTTTGTGGTTCGTTTGAGAGGTTACCAGTGGGAGATGAGGACCAGCAAGAGCTTTCAGGGCTGGCACCTTTAGTGTAGGAGCAATCCTTGGACGTTCGCAATGTCGGTGTTGAGCTCTGGCCAGATTGAGCAGGAGAGGCTGTGTACGTTGGAAGTTTTAGTAGGCTAAACAAGTTCAGAGGCCAAGTGTTTGTGGTTCGTTTGAGAGGTTACCAGTGGGAGATGAGGACCAGCAAGAGCTTTCAGGGCTGGCACCTTTAGTGTAGGAGCAATCGCTGGACGTTCGCAATGTCGGTGTTGAGCTCTGGCCAGATTGAGCAGGAGAGGCTGTGTACGTTGGAAGTTTTAGTAGGCTAAACAAGTTCAGAGCCCAAGTGTTTGTGGTTCGTTTGAGAGGTTACCAGTGGGAGATGAGGACCAGCAAGAGCTTTCAGGGCTGGCACCTTTAGTGTAGGAGCAATCGCTGGACGTTCGCAATTTCGGAGTTGAGCTCTGGCCAGATTGAGCAGGAGAGGCTGTGTACGTTGGAAGTTTTAGTAGGCTAAACAAGTTCAGAGCCCAAGTGTTTGTGGTTCGTTTGAGAGGTTACCAGTGGGAGATGAGGACCCAGCAAGAGCTTTCAGGGCTGGCACCTTTAGTGTAGGAGCAATCGCTGGACGTTCGCAATGTCGGTGTTGAGCTCTGGCCAGATTGAGCAGGAGAGGCTGTGTACGTTGGAAGTTTTAGTGGGCTAAACAAGTTCAGAGCCCAAGTGTTTGTGGTTCGTTTGAGAGGTTACCAGTGGGAGATGAGGACCAGCAAGAGCTTTCAGGGCTGGCACCTTTAGTGTAGGAGCAATCCCTGGACGTTCACAATTTCGGTGTTGAATTTTGGCCAGATTGAGCAGGAGAGGCTGTGTACGTTGGAAGTTTTAGTAGGCTAAACAAGTTCAGAGCCCAAGTGTTTGTGGTTCGTTTGAGAGGTTACCAGTGGGAGATGAGGACCAGCAAGAGCTTTCAGGGCTGGCACCTTTAGTGTAGGAGCAATCCCTGGACGTTCGCAATTTCGGTGTTGAGCTCTGGCCAGATTGAGCAGGAGAGGCTGTGTACGTTGGAAGTTTTAGTAGGCTAAACAAGTTCAGAGGCCAAGTGTTTGTGGTTCGTTTGAGAGGTTACCAGTGGGAGATGAGGACCAGCAAGAGCTTTCAGGGCTGGCACCTTTAGTGTAGGAGCAATCCCTGGACGTTCACAATTTCGGTGTTGAATTTTGGCCAGATTGAGCAGGAGAGGCTGTGTACGTTGGAAGTTTTAGTAGGCTAAACAAGTTCAGAGCCCAAGTGTTTGTGGTTCGTTTGAGAGGTTACCAGTGGGAGATGAGGACCAGCAAGAGCTTTCAGGGCTGGCACCTTTATTGTAGGAGCAATCCCTGGACGTTCGCAATGTCGGTGTTGAGCTCTGGCCAGATTGAGCAGGAGAGGCTGTGTACGTTGGAAGTTTTAGTAGGCTAAACAAGTTCAGAGCCCAAGTGTTTGTGGTTCGTTTGAGAGGTTACCAGTGGGAGATGAGGACCAGCAAGAGCTTTCAGGGCTGGCACCTTTAGTGTAGGAGCAATCCTTGGACGTTCGCAATGTCGGTGTTGAGCTCTGGCCAGATTGAGCAGGAGAGGCTGTGTACGTTGGAAGTTTTAGTAGGCTAAACAAGTTCAGAGGCCAAGTGTTTGTGGTTCGTTTGAGAGGTTACCAGTGGGAGATGAGGAGCAGCAAGAGCTTTCAGGGCTGGCACCTTTAGTGTAGGAGCAATCGCTGGACGTTCGCAATGTCGGTGTTGAGCTCTGGCCAGATTGAGCAGGAGAGGCTGTGTACGTTGGAAGTTTTAGTAGGCTAAACAAGTTCAGAGCCCAAGTGTTTGTGGTTCGTTTGAGAGGTTACCAGTGGGAGATGAGGACCAGCAAGAGCTTTCAGGGCTGGCACCTTTAGTGTAGGAGCAATCGCTGGACGTTCGCAATTTCGGAGTTGAGCTCTGGCCAGATTGAGCAGGAGAGGCTGTGTACGTTGGAAGTTTTAGTAGGCTAAACAAGTTCAGAGCCCAAGTGTTTGTGGTTCGTTTGAGAGGTTACCAGTGGGAGATGAGGACCAGCAAGAGCTTTCAGGGCTGGCACCTTTAGTGTAGGAGCAATCGCTGGACGTTCGCAATGTCGGTGTTGAGCTCTGGCCAGATTGAGCAGGAGAGGCTGTGTACGTTGGAAGTTTTAGTGGGCTAAACAAGTTCAGAGCCCAAGTGTTTGTGGTTCGTTTGAGAGGTTACCAGTGGGAGATGAGGACCAGCAAGAGCTTTCAGGGCTGGCACCTTTAGTGTAGGAGCAATCCCTGGACGTTCACAATTTCGGTGTTGAATTTTGGCCAGATTGAGCAGGAGAGGCTGTGTACGTTGGAAGTTTTAGTAGGCTAAACAAGTTCAGAGGCCAAGTGTTTGTGGTTCGTTTGAGAGGTTACCAGTGGGAGATGAGGACCAGCAAGAGCTTTCAGGGCTGGCACCTTTAGTGTAGGAGCAATCGCTGGACGTTCGCAATTTCGGTGTTGAGCTCTGGCCAGATTGAGCAGGAGAGGCTGTGTACGTTGGAAGTTTTAGTAGGCTAAACAAGTTCAGAGCCCAAGTGTTTGTGGTTCGTTTGAGAGGTTACCAGTGGGAGATGAGGACCAGCAAGAGCTTTCAGGGCTGGCACCTTTAGTGTAGGAGCAATCCCTGGACGTTCGCAATTTCGGTGTTGAGCTCTGGCCAGATTGAGCAGGAGAGGCTGTGTACGTTGGAAGTTTTAGTAGGCTAAACAAGTTCAGAGGCCAAGTGTTTGTGGTTCGTTTGAGAGGTTACCAGTGGGAGATGAGGACCAGCAAGAGCTTTCAGGGCTGGCACCTTTAGTGTAGGAGCAATCCCTGGACGTTCACAATTTCGGTGTTGAATTTTGGCCAGATTGAGCAGGAAAGGCTGTGTACGTTGGAAGTTTTAGTAGGCTAAACAAGTTCAGAGGCCAAGTGTTTGTGGTTCGTTTGAGAGGTTACCAGTGGGAGATGAGGACCAGCAAGAGCTTTCAGGGCTGGCACCTTTAGTGTAGGAGCAATCCCTGGACGTTCGCAATGTCGGTGTTGAGCTCTGGCCAGATTGAGCAGGAGAGGCTGTGTACGTTGGAAGTTTTAGTAGGCTAAACAAGTTCAGAGGCCAAGTGTTTGTGGTTCGTTTGAGAGGTTACCAGTGGGAGATGAGGACCAGCAAGAGCTTTCAGGGCTGGCACCTTTAGTGTAGGAGCAATCCCTGGACGTTCGCAATGTCGGTGTTGAGCTCTGGCCAGATTGAGCAGGAGAGGCTGTGTACGTTGGAAGTTTTAGTAGGCTAAACAAGTTAAGAGCCCAAGTGTTTCTGGTTCGTTTGAGAGGTTACCAGTGGGAGATGAGGACCAGCAAGAGCTTTCAGGGCTGGCACCTTTAGTGTAGGAGCAATCGCTGGACGTTCGCAATTTCGGAGTTGAGCTCTGGCCAGATTGAGCAGGAGAGGCTGTGTACGTTGGAAGTTTTAGTAGGCTAAACAAGTTCAGAGCCCAAGTGTTTGTGGTTCGTTTGAGAGGTTACCAGTGGGAGATGAGGACCAGCAAGAGCTTTCAGGGCTGGCACCTTTAGTGTAGGAGCAATCGCTGGACGTTCGCAATGTCGGTGTTGAGCTCTGGCCAGATTGAGCAGGAGAGGCTGTGTACGTTGGAAGTTTTAGTGGGCTAAACAAGTTCAGAGCCCAAGTGTTTGTGGTTCGTTTGAGAGGTTACCAGTGGGAGATGAGGACCAGCAAGAGCTTTCAGGGCTGGCACCTTTAGTGTAGGAGCAATCGCTGGACGTTCGCAATGTCGGTGTTGAGCTCTGGCCAGATTGAGCAGGAGAGGCTGTGTACGTTGGAAGTTTTAGTAGGCTAAACAAGTTCAGAGGCCAAGTGTTTGTGGTTCGTTTGAGAGGTTACCAGTGGGAGATGAGGACCAGCAAGAGCTTTCAGGGCTGGCACCTTTAGTGTAGGAGCAATCCCTGGACGTTCTCAATTTCGGTGTTGAGCTCTGGCCAGATTGAGCAGGAGAGGCTGTGTACGTTGGAAGTTTTAGTAGGCTAAACAAGTTCAGAGGCCAAGTGTTTGTGGTTCGTTTGAGAGGTTACCAGTGGGAGATGAGGACCAGCAAGAGCTTTCAGGGCTGGCACCTTTAGTGTAGGAGCAATCCCTGGACGTTCGCAATTTCGGTGTTGAGCTCTGGCCAGATTGAGCAGGAGAGGCTGTGTACGTTGGAAGTTTTAGTAGGCTAAACAAGTTCAGAGCCCAAGTGTTTGTGGTTCGTTTGAGAGGTTACCAGTGGGAGATGAGGACCAGCAAGAGCTTTCAGGGCTGGCACCTTTAGTGTAGGAGCAATCCCTGGACGTTCACAATTTCGGTGTTGAATTTTGGCCAGATTGAGCAGGAGAGGCTGTGTACGTTGGAAGTTTTAGTAGGCTAAACAAGTTCAGAGCCCAAGTGTTTGTGGTTCGTTTGAGAGGTTACCAGTGGGAGATGAGGACCAGCAAGAGCTTTCAGGGCTGGCACCTTTAGTGTAGGAGCAATCGCTGGACGTTCGCAATTTCGGTGTTGAGCTCTGGCCAGATTGAGCAGGAGAGGCTGTGTACGTTGGAAGTTTTAGTAGGCTAAACAAGTTCAGAGGCCAAGTGTTTGTGGTTCGTTTGAGAGGTTACCAGTGGGAGATGAGGACCAGCAAGAGCTTTCAGGGCTGGCACCTTTAGTGTAGGAGCAATCCCTGGACGTTCACAATTTCGGTGTTGAATTTTGGCCAGATTGAGCAGGAAAGGCTGTGTACGTTGGAAGTTTTAGTAGGCTAAACAAGTTCAGAGCCCAAGTGTTTGTGGTTCGTTTGAGAGGTTACCAGTGGGAGATGAGGACCAGCAAGAGCGTTCAGGGCTGGCACCTTTAGTGTAGGAGCAATCCCTGGACGTTCGCAATGTCGGTGTTGAGCTCTGGCCAGATTGAGCAGGAGAGGCTGTGTACGTTGGAAGTTTTAGTAGGCTAAACAAGTTCAGAGCCCAAGTGTTTGTGGTTCGTTTGAGAGGTTACCAGTGGGAGATGAGGACCAGCAAGAGCTTTCAGGGCTGGCACCTTTAGTGTAGGAGCAATCCTTGGACGTTCGCAATGTCGGTGTTGAGCTCTGGCCAGATTGAGCAGGAGAGGCTGTGTACGTTGGAAGTTTTAGTAGGCTAAACAAGTTCAGAGGCCAAGTGTTTGTGGTTCGTTTGAGAGGTTACCAGTGGGAGATGAGGAGCAGCAAGAGCTTTCAGGGCTGGCACCTTTAGTGTAGGAGCAATCCCTGGACGTTCGCAATGTCGGTGTTGAGCTCTGGCCAGATTGAGCAGGAGAGGCTGTGTACGTTGGAAGTTTTAGTAGGCTAAACAAGTTCAGAGGCCAAGTGTTTGTGGTTCGTTTGAGAGGTTACCAGTGGGAGATGAGGACCAGCAAGAGCTTTCAGGGCTGGCACCTTTAGTGTAGGAGCAATCGCTGGACGTTCGCAATTTCGGAGTTGAGCTCTGGCCAGATTGAGCAGGAGAGGCTGTGTACGTTGGAAGTTTTAGTAGGCTAAACAAGTTCAGAGCCCAAGTGTTTGTGGTTCGTTTGAGAGGTTACCAGTGGGAGATGAGGACCAGCAAGAGCTTTCAGGGCTGGCACCTTTAGTGTAGGAGCAATCGCTGGACGTTCGCAATGTCGGTGTTGAGCTCTGGCCAGATTGAGCAGGAGAGGCTGTGTACGTTGGAAGTTTTAGTGGGCTAAACAAGTTCAGAGCCCAAGTGTTTGTGGTTCGTTTGAGAGGTTACCAGTGGGAGATGAGGACCAGCAAGAGCTTTCAGGGCTGGCACCTTTAGTGTAGGAGCAATCGCTGGACGTTCGCAATTTCGGTGTTGAGCTCTGGCCAGATTGAGCAGGAGAGGCTGTGTACGTTGGAAGTTTTAGTAGGCTAAACAAGTTCAGAGGCCAAGTGTTTGTGGTTCGTTTGAGAGGTTACCAGTGGGAGATGAGGACCAGCAAGAGCTTTCAGGGCTGGCACCTTTAGTGTAGGAGCAATCCCTGGACGTTCACAATTTCGGTGTTGAATTTTGGCCAGATTGAGCAGGAGAGGCTGTGTACGTTGGAAGTTTTAGTAGGCTAAACAAGTTCAGAGCCCAAGTGTTTGTGGTTCGTTTGAGAGGTTACCAGTGGGAGATGAGGACCAGCAAGAGCTTTCAGGGCTGGCACCTTTAGTGTAGGAGCAATCCCTGGACGTTCACAATTTCGGTGTTGAATTTTGGCCAGATTGAGCAGGAGAGGCTGTGTACGTTGGAAGTTTTAGTAGGCTAAACAAGTTCAGAGCCCAAGTGTTTGTGGTTCGTTTGAGAGGTTACCAGTGGGAGATGAGGACCAGCAAGAGCTTTCAGGGCTGGCACCTTTAGTGTAGGAGCAATCCCTGGACGTTCACAATTTCGGTGTTGAATTTTGGCCAGATTGAGCAGGAGAGGCTGTGTACGTTGGAAGTTTTAGTAGGCTAAACAAGTTCAGAGCCCAAGTGTTTGTGGTTCGTTTGAGAGGTTACCAGTGGGAGATGAGGACCAGCAAGAGCTTTCAGGGCTGGCACCTTTAGTGTAGGAGCAATCCCTGGACGTTCGCAATTTTGGTGTTGAGCTCTGGCCAGATTGAGCAGGAGAGGCTGTGTACGTTGGAAGTTTTAGTAGGCTAAACAAGTTCAGAGCCCAAGTGTTTGTGGTTCGTTTGAGAGGTTACCAGTGGGAGATGAGGACCAGCAAGAGCTTTCAGGGCTGGCACCTTTAGTGTAGGAGCAATCCTTGGACGTTCGCACTGTCGGTGTTGAGCTCTGGCCAGATTGAGCAGGAGAGGCTGTGTACGTTGTAAGTTTTAGGAGGCTAAACAAGTTCAGAGGCCAAGTGTTTGTGGTTCGTTTGAGAGGTTACCAGTGGGAGATGAGGAGCAGCAAGAGCTTTCAGGGCTGGCACCTTTAGTGTAGGAGCAATCCCTGGACGTTCGCAATGTCGGTGTTGAGCTCTGGCCAGATTGAGCAGGAGAGGCTGTGTACGTTGGAAGTTTTAGTAGGCTAAACAAGTTCAGAGCCCAAGTGTTTGTGGTTCGTTTGAGAGGTTACCAGTGGGAGATGAGGACCAGCAAGAGCTTTCAGGGCTGGCACCTTTAGTGTAGGAGCAATCGCTGGACGTTCGCAATTTCGGAGTTGAGCTCTGGCCAGATTGAGCAGGAGAGGCTGTGTACGTTGGAAGTTTTAGTAGGCTAAACAAGTTCAGAGCCCAAGTGTTTGTGGTTCGTTTGAGAGGTTACCAGTGGGAGATGAGGACCAGCAAGAGCTTTCAGGGCTGGCACCTTTAGTGTAGGAGCAATCGCTGGACGTTCGCAATGTCGGTGTTGAGCTCTGGCCAGATTGAGCAGGAGAGGCTGTGTACGTTGGAAGTTTTAGTGGGCTAAACAAGTTCAGAGCCCAAGTGTTTGTGGTTCGTTTGAGAGGTTACCAGTGGGAGATGAGGACCAGCAAGAGCTTTCAGGGCTGGCACCTTTAGTGTAGGAGCAATCCCTGGACGTTCACAATTTCGGTGTTGAATTTTGGCCAGATTGAGCAGGAGAGGCTGTGTACGTTGGAAGTTTTAGTAGGCTAAACAAGTTCAGAGGCCAAGTGTTTGTGGTTCGTTTGAGAGGTTACCAGTGGGAGATGAGGACCAGCAAGAGCTGTCAGGGCTGGCACCTTTAGTGTAGGAGCAATCCCTGGACGTTCGCAATTTCGGTGTTGAGCTCTGGCCAGATTGAGCAGGAGAGGCTGTGTACGTTGGAAGTTTTAGTAGGCTAAACAAGTTCAGAGCCCAAGTGTTTGTGGTTCGTTTGAGAGGTTACCAGTGGGAGATGAGGACCAGCAAGAGCTTTCAGGGCTGGCACCTTTAGTGTAGGAGCAATCGCTGGACGTTCGCAATGTCGGTGTTGAGCTCTGGCCAGATTGAGCAGGAGAGGCTGTGTACGTTGGAAGTTTTAGTGGGCTAAACAAGTTCAGAGCCCAAGTGTTTGTGGTTCGTTTGAGAGGTTACCAGTGGGAGATGAGGACCAGCAAGAGCTTTCAGGGCTGGCACCTTTAGTGTAGGAGCAATCCCTGGACGTTCACAATTTCGGTGTTGAATTTTGGCCAGATTGAGCAGGAGAGGCTGTGTACGTTGGAAGTTTTAGTAGGCTAAACAAGTTCAGAGGCCAAGTGTTTGTGGTTCGTTTGAGAGGTTACCAGTGGGAGATGAGGACCAGCAAGAGCTTTCAGGGCTGGCACCTTTAGTGTAGGAGCAATCGCTGGACGTTCGCAATTTCGGTGTTGAGCTCTGGCCAGATTGAGCAGGAGAGGCTGTGTACGTTGGAAGTTTTAGTAGGCTAAACAAGTTCAGAGGCCAAGTGTTTGTGGTTCGTTTGAGAGGTTACCAGTGGGAGATGAGGACCAGCAAGAGCTTTCAGGGCTGGCACCTTTAGTGTAGGAGCAATCGCTGGACGTTCGCAATGTCGGTGTTGAGCTCTGGCCAGATTGAGCAGGAGAGGCTGTGTACGTTGGAAGTTTTAGTAGGCTAAACAAGTTCAGAGGCCAAGTGTTTGTGGTTCGTTTGAGAGGTTACCAGTGGGAGATGAGGAGCAGCAAGAGCTTTCAGGGCTGGCACCTTTAGTGTAGGAGCAATCGCTGGACGTTCGCAATTTCAGAGTTGAGCTCTGGCCAGATTGAGCAGGAGAGGCTGTGTACGTTGGAAGTTTTAGTAGGCTAAACAAGTTCAGAGGCCAAGTGTTTGTGGTTCGTTTGAGAGGTTACCAGTGGGAGATGAGGACCAGCAAGAGCTTTCAGGGCTGGCACCTTTAGTGTAGGAGCAATCCCTGGACGTTCGCAATTTCGGTGTTGAGCTCTGGCCAGATTGAGCAGGAGAGGCTGTGTACGTTGGAAGTTTTAGTAGGCTAAACAAGTTCAGAGCCCAAGTGTTTGTGGTTCGTTTGAGAGGTTACCAGTGGGAGATGAGGACCAGCAAGAGCTTTCAGGGCTGGCACCTTTAGTGTAGGAGCAATCCCTGGACGTTCACAATTTCGGTGTTGAAATTTGGCCAGATTGAGCAGGAGAGGCTGTGTACGTTGGAAGTTTTAGTAGGCTAAACAAGTTCAGAGCCCAAGTGTTTGTGGTTCGTTTGAGAGGTTACCAGTGGGAGATGAGGACCAGCAAGAGCTTTCAGGGCTGGCACCTTTAGTGTAGGAGCAATCCCTGGACGTTCGCAATTTCGGTGTTGAGCTCTGGCCAGATTGAGCAGGAGAGGCTGTGTACGTTGGAAGTTTTAGTAGGCTAAACAAGTTCAGAGGCCAAGTGTTTGTGGTTCGTTTGAGAGGTTACCAGTGGGAGATGAGGACCAGCAAGAGCTTTCAGGGCTGGCACCTTTAGTGTAGGAGCAATCCCTGGACGTTCGCAATTTCGGTGTTGAGCTCTGGCCAGATTGAGCAGGAGAGGCTGTGTACGTTGGAAGTTTTAGTAGGCTAAACAAGTTCAGAGGCCAAGTGTTTGTGGTTCGTTTGAGAGGTTACCAGTGGGAGATGAGGACCAGCAAGAGCTTTCAGGGCTGGCACCTTTAGTGTAGGAGCAATCCCTGGACGTTCACAATTTCGGTGTTGAATTTTGGCCAGATTGAGCAGGAAAGGCTGTGAACGTTGGAAGTTTTAGTAGGCTAAACAAGTTCAGAGCCCAAGTGTTTGTGGTTCGTTTGAGAGGTTACCAGTGGGAGATGAGGACCAGCAAGAGCGTTCAGGGCTGGCACCTTTAGTGTAGGAGCAATCCCTGGACGTTCGCAATGTCGGTGTTGAGCTCTGGCCAGATTGAGCAGGAGAGGCTGTGTACGTTGGAAGTTTTAGTAGGCTAAACAAGTTCAGAGCCCAAGTGTTTGTGGTTCGTTTGAGAGGTTACCAGTGGGAGATGAGGACCAGCAAGAGCTTTCAGGGCTGGCACCTTTAGTGTAGGAGCAATCCTTGGACGTTCGCAATGTCGGTGTTGAGCTCTGGCCAGATTGAGCAGGAGAGGCTGTGTACGTTGGAAGTTTTAGTAGGCTAAACAAGTTCAGAGGCCAAGTGTTTGTGGTTCGTTTGAGAGGTTACCAGTGGGAGATGAGGAGCAGCAAGAGCTTTCAGGGCTGGCACCTTTAGTGTAGGAGCAATCCCTGGACGTTCGCAATGTCGGTGTTGAGCTCTGGCCAGATTGAGCAGGAGAGGCTGTGTACGTTGGAAGTTTTAGTAGGCTAAACAAGTTCAGAGGCCAAGTGTTTGTGGTTCGTTTGAGAGGTTACCAGTGGGAGATGAGGACCAGCAAGAGCTTTCAGGGCTGGCACCTTTAGTGTAGGAGCAATCGCTGGACGTTCGCAATTTCGGAGTTGAGCTCTGGCCAGATTGAGCAGGAGAGGCTGTGTACGTTGGAAGTTTTAGTAGGCTAAACAAGTTCAGAGGCCAAGTGTTTGTGGTTCGTTTGAGAGGTTACCAGTGGGAGATGAGGACCAGCAAGAGCTTTCAGGGCTGGCACCTTTAGTGTAGGAGCAATCGCTGGACGTTCGCAATGTCGGTGTTGAGCTCTGGCCAGATTGAGCAGGAGAGGCTGTGTACGTTGGAAGTTTTAGTGGGCTAAACAAGTTCAGAGCCCAAGTGTTTGTGGTTCGTTTGAGAGGTTACCAGTGGGAGATGAGGACCAGCAAGAGCTTTCAGGGCTGGCACCTTTAGTGTAGGAGCAATCGCTGGACGTTCGCAATTTCGGTGTTGAGCTCTGGCCAGATTGAGCAGGAGAGGCTGTGTACGTTGGAAGTTTTAGTAGGCTAAACAAGTTCAGAGGCCAAGTGTTTGTGGTTCGTTTGAGAGGTTACCAGTGGGAGATGAGGACCAGCAAGAGCTTTCAGGGCTGGCACCTTTAGTGTAGGAGCAATCCCTGGACGTTCACAATTTCGGTGTTGAATTTTGGCCAGATTGAGCAGGAGAGGCTGTGTACGTTGGAAGTTTTAGTAGGCTAAACAAGTTCAGAGCCCAAGTGTTTGTGGTTCGTTTGAGAGGTTACCAGTGGGAGATGAGGACCAGCAAGAGCTTTCAGGGCTGGCACCTTTAGTGTAGGAGCAATCCCTGGACGTTCACAATTTCGGTGTTGAATTTTGGCCAGATTGAGCAGGAGAGGCTGTGTACGTTGGAAGTTTTAGTAGGCTAAACAAGTTCAGAGCCCAAGTGTTTGTGGTTCGTTTGAGAGGTTACCAGTGGGAGATGAGGACCAGCAAGAGCTTTCAGGGCTGGCACCTTTAGTGTAGGAGCAATCCCTGGACGTTCACAATTTCGGTGTTGAATTTTGGCCAGATTGAGCAGGAGAGGCTGTGTACGTTGGAAGTTTTAGTAGGCTAAACAAGTTCAGAGCCCAAGTGTTTGTGGTTCGTTTGAGAGGTTACCAGTGGGAGATGAGGACCAGCAAGAGCTTTCAGGGCTGGCACCTTTAGTGTAGGAGCAATCCCTGGACGTTCGCAATTTTGGTGTTGAGCTCTGGCCAGATTGAGCAGGAGAGGCTGTGTACGTTGGAAGTTTTAGTAGGCTAAACAAGTTCAGAGCCCAAGTGTTTGTGGTTCGTTTGAGAGGTTACCAGTGGGAGATGAGGACCAGCAAGAGCTTTCAGGGCTGGCACCTTTAGTGTAGGAGCAATCCTTGGACGTTCGCACTGTCGGTGTTGAGCTCTGGCCAGATTGAGCAGGAGAGGCTGTGTACGTTGGAAGTTTTAGGAGGCTAAACAAGTTCAGAGGCCAAGTGTTTGTGGTTCGTTTGAGAGGTTACCAGTGGGAGATGAGGACCAGCAAGAGCTTTCAGGGCTGGCACCTTTAGTGTAGGAGCAATCCCTGGACGTTCGCAATGTCGGTGTTGAGCTCTGGCCAGATTGAGCAGGAGAGGCTGTGTACGTTGGAAGTTTTAGTAGGCTAAACAAGTTCAGAGCCCAAGTGTTTCTGGTTCGTTTGAGAGGTTACCAGTGGGAGATGAGGACCAGCAAGAGCTTTCAGGGCTGGCACCTTTAGTGTAGGAGCAATCGCTGGACGTTCGCAATTTCGGAGTTGAGCTCTGGCCAGATTGAGCAGGAGAGGCTGTGTACGTTGGAAGTTTTAGTAGGCTAAACAAGTTCAGAGCCCAAGTGTTTGTGGTTCGTTTGAGAGGTTACCAGTGGGAGATGAGGACCAGCAAGAGCTTTCAGGGCTGGCACCTTTAGTGTAGGAGCAATCGCTGGACGTTCGCAATGTCGGTGTTGAGCTCTGGCCAGATTGAGCAGGAGAGGCTGTGTACGTTGGAAGTTTTAGTGGGCTAAACAAGTTCAGAGCCCAAGTGTTTGTGGTTCGTTTGAGAGGTTACCAGTGGGAGATGAGGACCAGCAAGAGCTTTCAGGGCTGGCACCTTTAGTGTAGGAGCAATCCCTGGACGTTCACAATTTCGGTGTTGAATTTTGGCCAGATTGAGCAGGAGAGGCTGTGTACGTTGGAAGTTTTAGTAGGCTAAACAAGTTCAGAGGCCAAGTGTTTGTGGTTCGTTTGAGAGGTTACCAGTGGGAGATGAGGACCAGCAAGAGCTGTCAGGGCTGGCACCTTTAGTGTAGGAGCAATCCCTGGACGTTCGCAATTTCGGTGTTGAGCTCTGGCCAGATTGAGCAGGAGAGGCTGTGTACGTTGGAAGTTTTAGTAGGCTAAACAAGTTCAGAGCCCAAGTGTTTGTGGTTCGTTTGAGAGGTTACCAGTGGGAGATGAGGACCAGCAAGAGCTTTCAGGGCTGGCACCTTTAGTGTAGGAGCAATCCCTGGACGTTCTCAATTTCGGTGTTGAGCTCTGGCCAGATTGAGCAGGAGAGGCTGTGTACGTTGGAAGTTTTAGTAGGCTAAACAAGTTCAGAGGCCAAGTGTTTGTGGTTCGTTTGAGAGGTTACCAGTGGGAGATGAGGACCAGCAAGAGCTTTCAGGGCTGGCACCTTTAGTGTAGGAGCAATCGCTGGACGTTCGCAATGTCGGTGTTGAGCTCTGGCCAGATTGAGCAGGAGAGGCTGTGTACGTTGGAAGTTTTAGTAGGCTAAACAAGTTCAGAGCCCAAGTGTTTGTGGTTCGTTTGAGAGGTTACCAGTGGGAGATGAGGACCAGCAAGAGCTTTCAGGGCTGGCACCTTTAGTGTAGGAGCAATCCCTGGACGTTCACAATTTCGGTGTTGAATTTTGGCCAGATTGAGCAGGAGAGGCTGTGTACGTTGGAAGTTTTAGTAGGCTAAACAAGTTCAGAGGCCAAGTGTTTGTGGTTCGTTTGAGAGGTTACCAGTGGGAGATGAGGACCAGCAAGAGCTTTCAGGGCTGGCACCTTTAGTGTAGGAGCAATCCCTGGACGTTCACAATTTCGATGTTGAATTTTGGCCAGATTGAGCAGGAGAGGCTGTGTACGTTGGAAGTTTTAGTAGGCTAAACAAGTTCAGAGGCCAAGTGTTTGTGGTTCGTTTGAGAGGTTACCAGTGGGAGATGAGGACCAGCAAGAGCTTTCAGGGCTGGCACCTTTAGTGTAGGAGCAATCCCTGGACGTTCGCAATGTCGGTGTTGAGCTCTGGCCAGATTGAGCAGGAGAGGCTGTGTACATTGGAAGTTTTAGTAGGCTAAACAAGTTCAGAGCCCAAGTGTTTGTGGTTCGTTTGAGAGGTTACCAGTGGGAGATGAGGACCAGCAAGAGCTTTCAGGGCTGGCACCTTTAGTGTAGGAGCAATCCCTGGACGTTCACAATTTCGGTGTTGAGCTCTGGCCAGATTGAGCAGGAGAGGCTGTGTACGTTGGAAGTTTTAGGAGGCTAAACAAGTTCAGAGCCCAAGTGTTTGTGGTTCGTTTGAGAGGTTACCAGTGGGAGATGAGGACCAGCAAGAGCTTTCAGGGCTGGCACCTTTAGTGTAGGAGCAATCCCTGGACGTTCACAATTTCGGTGTTGGATATTGGCCAGATTGAGCAGGAGAGGCTGTGTACGTTGGAAGTTTTAGTAGGCTAAACAAGTTCAGAGCCCAAGTGTTTGTGGTTCGTTTGAGAGGTTACCAGTGGGAGATGAGGACCAGCAAGAGCTTTCAGGGCTGGCACCTTTAGTGTAGGAGCAATCCTTGGACGTTCGCAATTTCGGTGTTGAGCTCTGGCCAGATTGAGCAGGAGAGGCTGTGTACGTTGGAAGTTTTAGTAGGCTAAACAAGTTCAGAGCCCAAGTGTTTGTGGTTCGTTTGAGAGGTTACCAGTGGGAGATGAGGAGCAGCAAGAGCTTTCAGGGCTGGCACCTTTAGTGTAGGAGCAATCGCTGGACGTTCGCAATGTCGGTGTTGAGCTCTGGCCAGATTGAGCAGGAGAGGCTGTGTACGTTGGAAGTTTTAGTGGGCTAAACAAGTTCAGAGCCCAAGTGTTTGTGGTTCGTTTGAGAGGTTACCAGTGGGAGATGAGGACCAGCAAGAGCTTTCAGGGCTGGCACCTTTAGTGTAGGAGCAATCCCTGGACGTTCGCAATTTCGGTGTTGAGCTCTGGCCAGATTGAGCAGGAGAGGCTGTGTACGTTGGAAGTTTTAGTGGGCTAAACAAGTTCAGAGCCCAAGTGTTTGTGGTTCGTTTGAGAGGTTACCAGTGGGAGATGAGGACCAGCAAGAGCTTTCAGGGCTGGCACCTTTAGTGTAGGAGCAATCCCTGGACGTTCGCAATGTCGGTGTTGAATTTTGGCCAGATTGAGCAGGAGAGGCTGTGTACGTTGGAAGTTTTAGTAGGCTAAACAAGTTCAGAGCCCAAGTGTTTGTGGTTCGTTTGAGAGGTTACCAGTGGGAGATGAGGACCAGCAAGAGCTTTCAGGGCTGGCACCTTTAGTGTAGGAGCAATCCCTGGACGTTCACAATTTCGGTGTTGAGCTCTGGCCAGATTGAGCAGGAGAGGCTGTGTACGTTGGAAGTTTTAGTAGGCTAAACAAGCTCAGAGGCCAAGTGTTTGTGGTTCGTTTGAGAGGTTACCAGTGGGAGATGAGGACCAGCAAGAGCTTTCAGGGCTGGCACCTTTAGTGTAGGAGCAATCGCTGGACATTCGCAATTTTGGTGTTGAGCTCTGGCCAGATTGAGCAGGAGAGGCTGTGTACGTTGGAAGTTTTAGTAGGCTAAACAAGTTCAGAGCCCAAGTGTTTGTGGTTCGTTTGAGAGGTTACCAGTGGGAGATGAGGACCAGCAAGAGCTTTCAGGGCTGGCACCTTTAGTGTAGGAGCAATCCCTGGACGTTCACAATTTCGGTGTTGAATTTTGGGCAGATTGAGCAGGAGAGGCTGTGTACGTTGGAAGTTTTAGGAGGCTAAACAAGTTCAGAGGCCAAGTGTTTGTGGTTCGTTTGAGAGGTTACCAGTGGGAGATGAGGAGCAGCAAGAGCTTTCAGGGCTGGCACCTTTAGTGTAGGAGCAATCTCTGGACGTTCACAATTTCGGTGTTGAATTTTGGCCAGATTGAGCAGGAGAGGCTGTGTACGTTGGAAGTTTTAGTAGGCTAAACAAGTTCAGAGCCCAAGTGTTTGTGGTTCGTTTGAGAGGTTACCAGTGGGAGATGAGGACCAGCAAGAGCTTTCAGGGCTGGCACCTTTAGTGTAGGAGCAATCGCTGGACGTTCGCAATGTCGGTGTTGAGCTCTGGCCAGATTGAGCAGGAGAGGCTGTGTACGTTGGAAGTTTTAGTAGGCTAAACAAGTTCAGAGGCCAAGTGTTTGTGGTTCGTTTGAGAGGTTACCAGTGGGAGATGAGGACCAGCAAGAGCTTTCAGGGCTGGCACCTTTAGTGTAGGAGCAATCCCTGGACGTTCACAATTTCGGTGTTGAATTTTGGCCAGATTGAGCAGGAGAGGCTGTGTACGTTGGAAGTTTTAGTAGGCTAAACAAGTTCAGAGCCCAAGTGTTTGTGGTTCGTTTGAGAGGTTACCAGTGGGAGATGAGGACCAGCAAGAGCTTTCAGGGCTGGCACCTTTAGTGTAGGAGCAATCCCTGGACGTTCGCAATGTCGGTGTTGAGCTCTGGCCAGATTGAGCAGGAGAGGCTGTGTACGTTGGAAGTTTTAGTAGGCTAAACAAGTTCAGAGCCCAAGTGTTTGTGGTTCGTTTGAGAGGTTACCAGTGGGAGATGAGGACCAGCAAGAGCTTTCAGGGCTGGCACCTTTAGTGTAGGAGCAATCCTTGGACGTTCGCAATGTCGGTGTTGAGCTCTGGCCAGATTGAGCAGGAGAGGCTGTGTACGTTGGAAGTTTTAGGAGGCTAAACAAGTTCAGAGGCCAAGTGTTTGTGGTTCGTTTGAGAGGTTACCAGTGGGAGATGAGGAGCAGCAAGAGCTTTCAGGGCTGGCACCTTTAGTGTAGGAGCAATCCCTGGACGTTCGCAATGTCGGTGTTGAGCTCTGGCCAGATTGAGCAGGAGAGGCTGTGTACGTTGGAAGTTTTAGTAGGCTAAACAAGTTCAGAGCCCAAGTGTTTCTGGTTCGTTTGAGAGGTTACCAGTGGGAGATGAGGACCAGCAAGAGCTTTCAGGGCTGGCACCTTTAGTGTAGGAGCAATCGCTGGACGTTCGCAATTTCGGAGTTGAGCTCTGGCCAGATTGAGCAGGAGAGGCTGTGTACGTTGGAAGTTTTAGTAGGCTAAACAAGTTCAGAGCCCAAGTGTTTGTGGTTCGTTTGAGAGGTTACCAGTGGGAGATGAGGACCAGCAAGAGCTTTCAGGGCTGGCACCTTTAGTGTAGGAGCAATCGCTGGACGTTCGCAATGTCGGTGTTGAGCTCTGGCCAGATTGAGCAGGAGAGGCTGTGTACGTTGGAAGTTTTAGTGGGCTAAACAAGTTCAGAGCCCAAGTGTTTGTGGTTCGTTTGAGAGGTTACCAGTGGGAGATGAGGACCAGCAAGAGCTTTCAGGGCTGGCACCTTTAGTGTAGGAGCAATCCCTGGACGTTCACAATTTCGGTGTTGAATTTTGGCCAGATTGAGCAGGAGAGGCTGTGTACGTTGGAAGTTTTAGTAGGCTAAACAAGTTCAGAGGCCAAGTGTTTGTGGTTCGTTTGAGAGGTTACCAGTGGGAGATGAGGACCAGCAAGAGCTTTCAGGGCTGGCACCTTTAGTGTAGGAGCAATCGCTGGACGTTCGCAATGTCGGTGTTGAGCTCTGGCCAGATTGAGCAGGAGAGGCTGTGTACGTTGGAAGTTTTAGTAGGCTAAACAAGTTCAGAGCCCAAGTGTTTGTGGTTCGTTTGAGAGGTTACCAGTGGGAGATGAGGACCAGCAAGAGCTTTCAGGGCTGGCACCTTTAGTGTAGGAGCAATCCCTGGACGTTCACAATTTCGGTGTTGAATTTTGGCCAGATTGAGCAGGAGAGGCTGTGTACGTTGGAAGTTTTAGTAGGCTAAACAAGTTCAGAGGCCAAGTGTTTGTGGTTCGTTTGAGAGGTTACCAGTGGGAGATGAGGACCAGCAAGAGCTTTCAGGGCTGGCACCTTTAGTGTAGGAGCAATCCCTGGACGTTCACAATTTCGGTGTTGAATTTTGGCCAGATTGAGCAGGAGAGGCTGTGTACGTTGGAAGTTTTAGTAGGCTAAACAAGTTCAGAGGCCAAGTGTTTGTGGTTCGTTTGAGAGGTTACCAGTGGGAGATGAGGACCAGCAAGAGCTTTCAGGGCTGGCACCTTTAGTGTAGGAGCAATCCCTGGACGTTCGCAATGTCGGTGTTGAGCTCTGGCCAGATTGAGCAGGAGAGGCTGTGTACATTGGAAGTTTTAGTAGGCTAAACAAGTTCAGAGCCCAAGTGTTTGTGGTTCGTTTGAGAGGTTACCAGTGGGAGATGAGGACCAGCAAGAGCTTTCAGGGCTGGCACCTTTAGTGTAGGAGCAATCCCTGGACGTTCACAATTTCGGTGTTGAGCTCTGGCCAGATTGAGCAGGAGAGGCTGTGTACGTTGGAAGTTTTAGGAGGCTAAACAAGTTCAGAGCCCAAGTGTTTGTGGTTCGTTTGAGAGGTTACCAGTGGGAGATGAGGACCAGCAAGAGCTTTCAGGGCTGGCACCTTTAGTGTAGGAGCAATCCCTGGACGTTCACAATTTCGGTGTTGGATATTGGCCAGATTGAGCAGGAGAGGCTGTGTACGTTGGAAGTTTTAGTAGGCTAAACAAGTTCAGAGCCCAAGTGTTTGTGGTTCGTTTGAGAGGTTACCAGTGGGAGATGAGGACCAGCAAGAGCTTTGAGGGCTGGCACCTTTAGTGTAGGAGCAATCCTTGGACGTTCGCAATTTCGGTGTTGAGCTCTGGCCAGATTGAGCAGGAGAGGCTGTGTACGTTGGAAGTTTTAGTAGGCTAAACAAGTTCAGAGCCCAAGTGTTTGTGGTTCGTTTGAGAGGTTACCAGTGGGAGATGAGGAGCAGCAAGAGCTTTCAGGGCTGGCACCTTTAGTGTAGGAGCAATCGCTGGACGTTCGCAATGTCGGTGTTGAGCTCTGGCCAGATTGAGCAGGAGAGGCTGTGTACGTTGGAAGTTTTAGTGGGCTAAACAAGTTCAGAGCCCAAGTGTTTGTGGTTCGTTTGAGAGGTTACCAGTGGGAGATGAGGACCAGCAAGAGCTTTCAGGGCTGGCACCTTTAGTGTAGGAGCAATCCCTGGACGTTCGCAATTTCGGTGTTGAGCTCTGGCCAGATTGAGCAGGAGAGGCTGTGTACGTTGGAAGTTTTAGTGGGCTAAACAAGTTCAGAGCCCAAGTGTTTGTGGTTCGTTTGAGAGGTTACCAGTGGGAGATGAGGACCAGCAAGAGCTTTCAGGGCTGGCACCTTTAGTGTAGGAGCAATCCCTGGACGTTCGCAATGTCGGTGTTGAGCTCTGGCCAGATTGAGCAGGAGAGGCTGTGTACGTTGGAAGTTTTAGTAGGCTAAACAAGTTCAGAGCCCAAGTGTTTGTGGTTCGTTTGAGAGGTTACCAGTGGGAGATGAGGACCAGCAAGAGCTTTCAGGGCTGGCACCTTTAGTGTAGGAGCAATCCCTGGACGTTCACAATTTCGGTGTTGAGCTCTGGCCAGATTGAGCAGGAGAGGCTGTGTACGTTGGAAGTTTTAGTAGGCTAAACAAGCTCAGAGGCCAAGTGTTTGTGGTTCGTTTGAGAGGTTACCAGTGGGAGATGAGGACCAGCAAGAGCTTTCAGGGCTGGCACCTTTAGTGTAGGAGCAATCGCTGGACATTCGCAATTTCGGTGTTGAGCTCTGGCCAGATTGAGCAGGAGAGGCTGTGTACGTTGGAAGTTTTAGTAGGCTAAACAAGTTCAGAGCCCAAGTGTTTGTGGTTCGTTTGAGAGGTTACCAGTGGGAGATGAGGACCAGCAAGAGCTTTCAGGGCTGGCACCTTTAGTGTAGTAGCAATCCCTGGACGTTCACAATTTCGGTGTTGAATTTTGGCCAGATTGAGCAGGAGAGGCTGTGTACGTTGGAAGTTTTAGGAGGCTAAACAAGTTCAGAGGCCAAGTGTTTGTGGTTCGTTTGAGAGGTTACCAGTGGGAGATGAGGAGCAGCAAGAGCTTTCAGGGCTGGCACCTTTAGTGTAGGAGCAATCTCTGGACGTTCACAATTTCGGTGTAGAATTTTGGCCAGATTGAGCAGGAGAGGCTGTGTACGTTGGAAGTTTTAGTAGGCTAAACAAGTTCAGAGGCCAAGTGTTTGTGGTTCGTTTGAGAGGTTACCAGTGGGAGATGAGGACCAGCAAGAGCTTTCAGGGCTGGCACCTTTATTGTAGGAGCAATCCCTGGACGTTCGCAATGTCGGTGTTGAGCTCTGGCCAGATTGAGCAGGAGAGGCTGTGTACGTTGGAAGTTTTAGTGGGCTAAACAAGTTCAGAGCCCAAGTGTTTGTGGTTCGTTTGAGAGGTTACCAGTGGGAGATGAGGACCAGCAAGAGCTTTCAGGGCTGGCACCTTTAGTGTAGGAGCAATCCCTGGACGTTCACAATTTCGGTGTTGAATTTTGGCCAGATTGAGCAGGAGAGGCTGTGTACGTTGGAAGTTTTAGTAGGCTAAACAAGTTCAGAGGCCAAGTGTTTGTGGTTCGTTTGAGAGGTTACCAGTGAGAGATGAGGACCAGCAAGAGCTGTCAGGGCTGGCACCTTTAGTGTAGGAGCAATCCCTGGACGTTCGCAATTTCGGTGTTGAGCTCTGGCCAGATTGAGCAGGAGAGGCTGTGTACGTTGGAAGTTTTAGTAGGCTAAACAAGTTCAGAGCCCAAGTGTTTGTGGTTCGTTTGAGAGGTTACCAGTGGGAGATGAGGACCAGCAAGAGCTTTCAGGGCTGGCACCTTTAGTGTAGGAGCAATCCCTGGACGTTCTCAATTTCGGTGTTGAGCTCTGGCCAGATTGAGCAGGAGAGGCTGTGTACGTTGGAAGTTTTAGTAGGCTAAACAAGTTCAGAGGCCAAGTGTTTGTGGTTCGTTTGAGAGGTTACCAGTGGGAGATGAGGACCAGCAAGAGCTTTCAGGGCTGGCACCTTTAGTGTAGGAGCAATCGCTGGACGTTCGCAATGTCGGTGTTGAGCTCTGGCCAGATTGAGCAGGAGAGGCTGTGTACGTTGGAAGTTTTAGTAGGCTAAACAAGTTCAGAGGCCAAGTGTTTGTGGTTCGTTTGAGAGGTTACCAGTGGGAGATGAGGACCAGCAAGAGCTTTCAGGGCTGGCACCTTTAGTGTAGGAGCAATCCCTGGACGTTCACAATTTCGGTGTTGAATTTTGTCCAGATTGAGCAGGAGAGGCTGTGTACGTTGGAAGTTTTAGTAGGCTAAACAAGTTCAGAGCCCAAGTGTTTGTGGTTCGTTTGAGAGGTTACCAGTGGGAGATGAGGACCAGCAAGAGCTTTCAGGGCTGGCACCTTTAGTGTAGGAGCAATCCCTGGACGTTCACAATTTCGGTGTTGAATTTTGGCCAGATTGAGCAGGAGAGGCTGTGTACGTTGGAAGTTTTAGTAGGCTAAACAAGTTCAGAGGCCAAGTGTTTGTGGTTCGTTTGAGAGGTTACCAGTGGGAGATGAGGAGCAGCAAGAGCTTTCAGGGCTGGCACCTTTAGTGTAGGAGCAATCCCTGGACGTTCGCAATGTCGGTGTTGAGCTCTGGCCAGATTGAGCAGGAGAGGCTGTGTACATTGGAAGTTTTAGTAGGCTAAACAAGTTCAGAGCCCAAGTGTTTGTGGTTCGTTTGAGAGGTTACCAGTGGGAGATGAGGACCAGCAAGAGCTTTCAGGGCTGGCACCTTTAGTGTAGGAGCAATCCCTGGACGTTCACAATTTCGGTGTTGAGCTCTGGCCAGATTGAGCAGGAGAGGCTGTGTACGTTGGAAGTTTTAGTAGGCTAAACAAGTTCAGAGCCCAAGTGTTTGTGGTTCGTTTGAGAGGTTACCAGTGGGAGATGAGGACCAGCAAGAGCTTTCAGGGCTGGCACCTTTAGTGTAGGAGCAATCCCTGGACGTTCACAATTTCGGTGTTGGATATTGGCCAGATTGAGCAGGAGAGGCTGTGTACGTTGGAAGTTTTAGTAGGCTAAACAAGTTCAGAGCCCAAGTGTTTGTGGTTCGTTTGAGAGGTTACCAGTGGGAGATGAGGACCAGCAAGAGCTTTCAGGGCTGGCACCTTTAGTGTAGGAGCAATCCTTGGACGTTCGCAATTTCGGTGTTGAGCTCTGGCCAGATTGAGCAGGAGAGGCTGTGTACGTTGGAAGTTTTAGTAGGCTAAACAAGTTCAGAGCCCAAGTGTTTGTGGTTCGTTTGAGAGGTTACCAGTGGGAGATGAGGAGCAGCAAGAGCTTTCAGGGCTGGCACCTTTAGTGTAGGAGCAATCGCTGGACGTTCGCAATGTCGGTGTTGAGCTCTGGCCAGATTGAGCAGGAGAGGCTGTGTACGTTGGAAGTTTTAGTGGGCTAAACAAGTTCAGAGCCCAAGTGTTTGTGGTTCGTTTGAGAGGTTACCAGTGGGAGATGAGGACCAGCAAGAGCTTTCAGGGCTGGCACCTTTAGTGTAGGAGCAATCCCTGGACGTTCGCAATTTCGGTGTTGAGCTCTGGCCAGATTGAGCAGGAGAGGCTGTGTACGTTGGAAGTTTTAGTGGGCTAAACAAGTTCAGAGCCCAAGTGTTTGTGGTTCGTTTGAGAGGTTACCAGTGGGAGATGAGGACCAGCAAGAGCTTTCAGGGCTGGCACCTTTAGTGTAGGAGCAATCCCTGGACGTTCGCAATGTCGGTGTTGAATTTTGGCCAGATTGAGCAGGAGAGGCTGTGTACGTTGGAAGTTTTAGTAGGCTAAACAAGTTCAGAGCCCAAGTGTTTGTGGTTCGTTTGAGAGGTTACCAGTGGGAGATGAGGACCAGCAAGAGCTTTCAGGGCTGGCACCTTTAGTGTAGGAGCAATCCCTGGACGTTCACAATTTCGGTGTTGAGCTCTGGCCAGATTGAGCAGGAGAGGCTGTGTACGTTGGAAGTTTTAGTAGGCTAAACAAGCTCAGAGGCCAAGTGTTTGTGGTTCGTTTGAGAGGTTACCAGTGGGAGATGAGGACCAGCAAGAGCTTTCAGGGCTGGCACCTTTAGTGTAGGAGCAATCCCTGGACGTTCACAATTTCGGTGTTGAGCTCTGGCCAGATTGAGCAGGAGAGGCTGTGTACGTTGGAAGTTTTAGTAGGCTAAACAAGCTCAGAGGCCAAGTGTTTGTGGTTCGTTTGAGAGGTTACCAGTGGGAGATGAGGACCAGCAAGAGCTTTCAGGGCTGGCACCTTTAGTGTAGGAGCAATCGCTGGACGTTCGCAATTTCGGTGTTGAGCTCTGGCCAGATTGAGCAGGAGAGGCTGTGTACGTTGGAAGTTTTAGTAGGCTAAACAAGTTCAGAGCCCAAGTGTTTGTGGTTCGTTTGAGAGGTTACCAGTGGGAGATGAGGAGCAGCAAGAGCTTTCAGGGCTGGCACCTTTAGTGTAGGAGCAATCTCTGGACGTTCACAATTTCGGTGTTGAATTTTGGCCAGATTGAGCAGGAGAGGCTGTGTACGTTGGAAGTTTTAGTAGGCTAAACAAGTTCAGAGGCCAAGTGTTTGTGGTTCGTTTGAGAGGTTACCAGTGGGAGATGAGGACCAGCAAGAGCTTTCAGGGCTGGCACCTTTAGTGTAGGAGCAATCGCTGGACGTTCGCAATGTCGGTGTTGAGCTCTGGCCAGATTGAGCAGGAGAGGCTGTGTACGTTGGAAGTTTTAGTAGGCTAAACAAGTTCAGAGCCCAAGTGTTTGTGGTTCGTTTGAGAGGTTACCAGTGGGAGATGAGGACCAGCAAGAGCTTTCAGGGCTGGCACCTTTAGTGTAGGAGCAATCCCTGGACGTTCACAATTTCGGTGTTGAATTTTGGCCAGATTGAGCAGGAGAGGCTGTGTACGTTGGAAGTTTTAGGAGGCTAAACAAGTTCAGAGGCCAAGTGTTTGTGGTTCGTTTGAGAGGTTACCAGTGGGAGATGAGGAGCAGCAAGAGCTTTCAGGGCTGGCACCTTTAGTGTAGGAGCAATCTCTGGACGTTCACAATTTCGGTGTTGAATTTTGGCCAGATTGAGCAGGAGAGGCTGTGTACGTTGGAAGTTTTAGTAGGCTAAACAAGTTCAGAGCCCAAGTGTTTGTGGTTCGTTTGAGAGGTTACCAGTGGGAGATGAGGACCAGCAAGAGCTTTCAGGGCTGGCACCTTTAGTGTAGGAGCAATCGCTGGACGTTCGCAATGTCGGTGTTGAGCTCTGGCCAGATTGAGCAGGAGAGGCTGTGTACGTTGGAAGTTTTAGTAGGCTAAACAAGTTCAGAGCCCAAGTGTTTGTGGTTCGTTTGAGAGGTTACCAGTGGGAGATGAGGACCAGCAAGAGCTTTCAGGGCTGGCACCTTTAGTGTAGGAGCAATCCTTGGACGTTCGCAATGTCGGTGTTGAGCTCTGGCCAGATTGAGCAGGAGAGGCTGTGTACGTTGGAAGTTTTAGTAGGCTAAACAAGTTCAGAGCCCAAGTGTTTGTGGTTCGTTTGAGAGGTTACCAGTGGGAGATGAGGACCAGCAAGAGCTTTCAGGGCTGGCACCTTTAGTGTAGGAGCAATCCCTGGACGTTCACAATTTCGGTGTTGAATTTTGGCCAGATTGAGCAGGAGAGGCTGTGTACGTTGGAAGTTTTAGTAGGCTAAACAAGTTCAGAGGCCAAGTGTTTGTGGTTCGTTTGAGAGGTTACCAGTGGGAGATGAGGACCAGCAAGAGCTTTCAGGGCTGGCACCTTTAGTGTAGGAGCAATCGCTGGACGTTCGCAATGTCGGTGTTGAGCTCTGGCCAGCTTGAGCAGGAGAGGCTGTGTACGTTGGAAGTTTTAGTAGGCTAAACAAGTTCAGAGCCCAAGTGTTTGTGGTTCGTTTGAGAGGTTACCAGTGGGAGATGAGGACCAGCAAGAGCTTTCAGGGCTGGCACAACCTTTAGTGTAGGAGCAATCCCTGGACGTTCACAATTTCGGTGTTGAGCTCTGGCCAGATTGAGCAGGAGAGGCTGTGTACGTTGGAAGTTTTAGTAGGCTAAACAAGTTCAGAGCCCAAGTGTTTGTGGTTCGTTTGAGAGGTTACCAGTGGGAGATGAGGACCAGCAAGAGCTTTCAGGGCTGGCACCTTTAGTGTAGGAGCAATCCCTGGACGTTCACAATTTCGGTGTTGAATTTTGGCCAGATTGAGCAGGAGAGGCTGTGTACGTTGGAAGTTTTAGGAGGCTAAACAAGTTCAGAGGCCAAGTGTTTGTGGTTCGTTTGAGAGGTTACCAGTGGGAGATGAGGAGCAGCAAGAGCTTTCAGGGCTGGCACCTTTAGTGTAGGAGCAATCTCTGGACGTTCACAATTTCGGTGTTGAATTTTGGCCAGATTGAGCAGGAGAGGCTGTGTACGTTGGAAGTTTTTAGTAGGCTAAACAAGTTCAGAGCCCAAGTGTTTGTGGTTCGTTTGAGAGGTTACCAGTGGGAGATGAGGACCAGCAAGAGCTTCAGGGCTGGCACCTTAGTGTAGGAGCACCTGCGTTAAGTTAGGAGCACGCTGGACGTTAGGGCTATGTCGGGTGTTGAGGCTACGAGGCCAGATTGAGCCAAGACGTTATGGTTGAGCAGTTGAGAGGCTGTGTACGTTGGAAGTTTTAGTAGGCTAAACAAGTTCAGAGCCCAAGTGTTTGTGTTCGTTTGAGAGGTTACCAGTGGGAGATGAGGACCAGCAAGAGCTTTCAGGCTGGCACCTTTAGTGTAGGAGCAATCCTTGGACGTTCGCAATGTCGGTGTTGAGCTCTGGCCAGATTGAGCAGGAGAGGCTGTGTACGTTGGAAGTTTTAGTAGGCTAAACAAGTTCAGAGCCCAAGTGTTTGTGGTTCGTTTGAGAGGTTACCAGTGGGAGATGAGGACCAGCAAGAGCTTTCAAAGGGCTGGCACCTTTAGTGTAGGAGCAATCCCTGGACGTTCACAATTTCGGTGTTGAATTTTGGCCAGATTGAGCAGGAGAGGCTGTGTACGTTGAAGTTTTAGTAGGCTAAACAAGTTCAGAGGCCAAGTGTTTGTGGTTCGTTTGAGAGGTTACCAGTGGGAGATGAGGACCAGCAAGAGCTTTCAGGGCTGGCACCTTTAGTGTAGGAGCAATCGCTGGACGTTCGCAATGTCGGTGTTGAGCTCTGGCCAGCTTGAGCAGGAGAGGCTGTGTACGTTGGAAGTTTTAGTAGGCTAAACAAGTTCAGAGCCCAAGTGTTTGTGGTTCGTTTGAGAGGTTACCCAGTTGGGAGATGAGGACCAGCAAGAGCTTTCAGGGCTGGCACCTTTAGTGTAGGAGCAATCGCTGGACGTTCGCAATTTCGGTGTTGAGCTCTGGCCAGATTGAGCAGGAGAGGCTGTGTACGTTGGAAGTTTTAGTAGGCTAAACAAGTTCAGAGCCCAAGTGTTTGTGGTTCGTTTGAGAGGTTACCAGTGGGAGATGAGGACCAGCAAGAGCTTTCAGGGCTGGCACCTTTAGTGTAGGAGCAATCCCTGGACGTTCGCAATTTCGGTGTTGAGCTCTGGCCAGATTGAGCAGGAGAGGCTGTGTACGTTGGAAGTTTTAGTAGGCTAAACAAGTTCAGAGCCCAAGTGTTTGTGGTTCGTTTGAGAGGTTACCAGTGGGAGATGAGGACCAGCAAGAGCTTTCAGGGCTGGCACCTTTAGTGTAGGAGCAATCCCTGGACGTTCACAATTTCGGTGTTGAATATTGGCCAGATTGAGCAGGAGAGGCTGTGTACGTTGGAAGTTTTAGTAGGCTAAACAAGTTCAGAGCCCAAGTGTTTGTGGTTCGTTTGAGAGGTTACCAGTGGGAGATGAGGACCAGCAAGAGCTTTCAGGGCTGGCACCTTTAGTGTAGGAGCAATCGCTGGACGTTCGCAATGTCGGTGTTGAGCTCTGGCCAGATTGAGCAGGAGAGGCTGTGTACGTTGGAAGTTTTAGTAGGCTAAACAAGTTCAGAGCCCAAGTGTTTGTGGTTCGTTTGAGAGGTTACCAGTGGGAGATGAGGACCAGCAAGAGCTTTCAGGGCTGGCACCTTTAGTGTAGGAGCAATCCCTGGACGTTCGCAATTTCGGTGTTGAGCTCTGGCCAGATTGAGCAGGAGAGGCTGTGTACGTTGGAAGTTTTAGTGGGCTAAACAAGTTCAGAGCCCAAGTGTTTGTGGTTCGTTTGAGAGGTTACCAGTGGGAGATGAGGACCAGCAAGAGCTTTCAGGGCTGGCACCTTTAGTGTAGGAGCAATCGCTGGACGTTCACAATTTCGATGTTGAATTCTGGCCAGATTGAGCAGGAGAGGCTGTGTACGTTGGAAGTTTTAGTAGGCTAAACAAGTTCAGAGCCCAAGTGTTTGTGGTTCGTTTGAGAGGTTACCAGTGGGAGATGAGGACCAGCAAGAGCTTTCAGGGCTGGCACCTTTAGTGTAGGAGCAATCCCTGGACGTTCACAATTTCGGTGTTGAATTTTGGCCAGATTGAGCAGGAGAGGCTGTGTACGTTGGAAGTTTTAGTAGGCTAAACAAGTTCAGAGCCCAAGTGTTTGTGGTTCGTTTGAGAGGTTACCAGTGGGAGATGAGGACCAGCAAGAGCTTTCAGGGCTGGCACCTTTAGTGTAGGAGCAATCGCTGGACGTTTGCAATGTCGGTGTTGAGCTCTGGCCAGATTGAGCAGGAGAGGCTGTGTACGTTGGAAGTTTTAGTAGGCTAAACAAGTTCAGAGCCCAAGTGTTTGTGGTTCGTTTGAGAGGTTACCAGTGGGAGATGAGGACCAGCAAGAGCTTTCAGGGCTGGCACCTTTAGTGTAGGAGCAATCCCTGGACGTTCGCAATGTCGGTGTTGAATTTTGGCCAGATTGAGCAGGAGAGGCTGTGTACGTTGGAAGTTTTAGTGGGCTAAACAAGTTCAGAGGCCAAGTGTTTGTGGTTCGTTTGAGAGGTTACCAGTGGGAGATGAGGACCAGCAAGAGCTTTCAGGGCTGGCACCTTTAGTGTAGGAGCAATCCCTGGACGTTCGCAATTTCGGTGTTGAGCTCTGGCCAGATTGAGCAGGAGAGGCTGTGTACGTTGGAAGTTTTAGTAGGCTAAACAAGTTCAGAGCCCAAGTGTTTGTGGTTCGTTTGAGAGGTTACCAGTGGGAGATGAGGAGCAGCAAGAGCTTTCAGGGCTGGCACCTTTAGTGTAGGAGCAATCCCTGGACGTTCACAATTTCGGTGTTGAATTTTGGCCAGATTGAGCAGGAGAGGCTGTGTACGTTGGAAGTTTTAGTAGGCTAAACAAGTTCAGAGGCCAAGTGTTTGTGGTTCGTTTGAGAGGTTACCAGTGGGAGATGAGGACCAGCAAGAGCTTTCAGGGCTGGCACCTTTAGTGTAGGAGCAATCGCTGGACGTTCGCAATGTCGGTGTTGAGCTCTGGCCAGATTGAGCAGGAGAGGCTGTGTACGTTGGAAGTTTTAGTAGGCTAAACAAGTTCAGAGGCCAAGTGTTTGTGGTTCGTTTGAGAGGTTACCAGTTGGAGATGAGGACCAGCAAGAGCTTTCAGGGCTGGCACCTTTAGTGTAGGAGCAATCGCTGGACGTTCACAATTTCGGTGTTGAATTTTGGGCAGATTGAGCAGGAGAGGCCGTGTACGTTGGAAGTTTTTAGTAGGCTAAACAAGTTCAGAGCCCAAGTGTTTGTGGTTCGTTTGAGAGGTTACCAGTGGGAGATGAGGACCAGCAAGAGCTTTCAGGGCTGGCACCTTTAGTGTAGGAGCAATCCCTGGACGTTCACAATTTCGGTGTTGAATTTTGGCCAGATTGAGCAGGAAAGGGCTGTGTACGTTGGAAGTTTTAGTAGGCTAAACAAGTTCAGAGCCAAGTGTTTGTGGTTCGTTTGAGAGGTTACCCAGTGGGAGATGAGGACCAGCAAGAGCTTTCAGGGCTGGCACCTTTAGTGTAGGAGCAATCCCTGGACGTTCGCAATTTCGGTGTTGAGCTCTGGCCAGATTGAGCAGGAGAGGCTGTGTACATTGGAAGTTTTAGTAGGCTAAACAAGTTCAGAGCCCAAGTGTTTGTGGTTCGTTTGAGAGGTTACCAGTGGGAGATGAGGACCAGCAAGAGCTTTCAGGGCTGGCACCTTTAGTGTAGGAGCAATCCCTGGATGTTCACAATTTCGGTGTTGAGCTCTGGCCAGATTGAGCAGGAGAGGCTGTGTACGTTGGCAGTTTTAGGAGGCTAAACAAGTTCAGAGGCCAAGTGTTTTGTGGTTCGTTTGAGAGGTTACCAGTGGGAGATGAGGACCAGCAAGAGCTTTCAGGGCTGGCACCTTTAGTGTAGGAGCAATCCCTGGACGTTCACAATTTCGGTGTTGAATATTGGCCAGATTGAGCAGGAGAGGCTGTGTACGTTGGAAGTTTTAGTAGGCTAAACAAGTTCAGAGGCCAAGTGTTTGTGGTTCGTTTGAGAGGTTACCAGTGGGAGATGAGGACCAGCAAGAGCTTTCAGGGCTGGCACCTTTAGTGTAGGAGCAATCCTTGGACGTTCGCAATTTCGGTGTTGAGCTCTGGCCAGATTGAGCAGGAGAGGCTGTGTACGTTGGAAGTTTTAGTAGGCTAAACAAGTTCAGAGCCCAAGTGTTTGTGGTTCGTTTGAGAGGTTACCAGTGGGAGATGAGGACCAGCAAGAGCTTTCAGGGCTGGCACCTTTAGTGTAGGAGCAATCGCTGGACGTTCACAATTTCGGTGTTGAATTTTGGCCAGATTGAGCAGGAAAGGCTGTGTACGTTGGAAGTTTTAGTAGGCTAAACAAGTTCAGAGCCCAAGTGTTTGTGGTTCGTTTGAGAGGTTACCAGTGGGAGATGAGGACCAGCAAGAGCTTTCAGGGCTGGCACCTTTAGTGTAGGAGCAATCGCTGGACGTTCGCAATTTCGGTGTTGAGCTCTGGCCAGATTGAGCAGGAGAGGCTGTGTACATTGGAAGTTTTAGTAGGCTAAACAAGTTCAGAGCCCAAGTGTTTGTGGTTCGTTTGAGAGGTTACCAGTGGGAGATGAGGACCAGCAAGAGCTTTCAGGGCTGGCACCTTTAGTGTAGGAGCAATCCCTGGATGTTCACAATTTCGGTGTGGAGCTCTGGCCAGATTGAGCAGGAGAGGCTGTGTACGTTGGAAGTTTTAGGAGGCTAAACAAGTTCAGAGGCCAAGTGTTTGTGGTTCGTTTGAGAGGTTACCAGTGGGAGATGAGGACCAGCAAGAGCTTTCAGGGCTGGCACCTTTAGTGTAGGAGCAATCCCTGGACGTTCACAATTTCGGTGTGGAGCTCTGGCCAGATTGAGCAGGAGAGGCTGTGTACGTTGGAAGTTTTAGTAGGCTAAACAAGTTCAGAGCCCAAGTGTTTGTGGTTCGTTTGAGAGGTTACCAGTGGGAGATGAGGACCAGCAAGAGCTTTCAGGGCTGGCACCTTTAGTGTAGGAGCAATCCTTGGACGTTCGCAATTTCGGTGTTGAGCTCTGGCCAGATTGAGCAGGAGAGGCTGTGTACGTTGGAAGTTTTAGTAGGCTAAACAAGTTCAGAGGCCAAGTGTTTGTGGTTCGTTTGAGAGGTTACCAGTGGGAGATGAGGACCAGCAAGAGCTTTCAGGGCTGGCACCTTTAGTGTAGGAGCAATCCCTGGACGTTCGCAATGTCGGTGTTGAGCTCTGGCCAGATTGAGCAGGAGAGGCTGTGTACGTTGGAAGTTTTAGTGGGCTAAACAAGTTCAGAGGCCAAGTGTTTGTGGTTCGTTTGAGAGGTTACCAGTGGGAGATGAGGACCAGCAAGAGCTTTCAGGGCTGGCACCTTTAGTGTAGGAAGCAATCGCTGGACGTTCGCAATTTCGGTGTTGAGCTCTGGCCAGATTAAGCAGGAAGAGGCTGTGTACGTTGGAAGTTTTAGTGGGCTAAACAAGTTCAGAGGCCAAGTGTTTGTGGTTCGTTTGAGAGGTTACCAGTGGGAGATGAGGACCAGCAAGAGCTTTCAGGGCTGGCACCTTTAGTGTAGGAGCAATCCCTGGACGTTCACAATTTCGATGTTGAATTTTGGCCAGATTGAGCAGGAGAGGCTGTGTACGTTGGAAGTTTTAGTAGGCTAAACAAGTTCAGAGCCCAAGTGTTTGTGGTTCGTTTGAGAGGTTACCAGTGGGAGATGAGGACCAGCAAGAGCTTTCAGGGCTGGCACCTTTAGTGTAGGAGCAATCCCCTGGGACGTTCACAATTTCGGTGTTGAATTTTGGCCAGATTGAGCAGGAGAGGCTGTGTACGTTGGAAGTTTTAGTAGGCTAAACAAGTTCAGAGGCCAAGTGTTTGTGGTTCGTTTGAGAGGTTACCAGTGGGAGATGAGGACCAGCAAGAGCTTTCAGGGCTGGCACCTTTAGTGTAGGAGCAATCGCTGGACGTTGCAATGTCGGTGTTGAGCTCTGGCCAGATTGAGCAGGAGAGGCTGTGTACGTTGGAAGTTTTAGTAGGCTAAACAAGTTCAGAGCCCAAGTGTTTGTGGTTCGTTTGAGAGGTTACCAGTGGGAGATGAGGACCAGCAAGAGCTTTCAGGGCTGGCACCTTTAGTGTAGGAGCAATCCCTGGACGTTCGCAATTTCGATGTTGAGCTCTGGCCAGATTGAGCAGGAGAGGCTGTGTACGTTGGAAGTTTTAGTAGGCTAAACAAGTTCAGAGCCCAAGTGTTTGTGGTTCGTTTGAGAGGTTACCAGTGGGAGATGAGGACCAGCAAGAGCTTTCAGGGCTGGCACCTTTAGTGTAGGAGCAATCCCTGGACGTTCACAATTTCGGTGTTGAATTTTGGCCAGATTGAGCAGGAGAGGCTGTGTACGTTGGAAGTTTTAGTAGGCTAAACAAGTTCAGAGCCCAAGTGTTTGTGGTTCGTTTGAGAGGTTACCAGTGGGAGATGAGGACCAGCAAGAGCTTTCAGGGCTGGCACCCTTTAGTGTAGGAGCAATCCCTGGACGTTCGCAATGTCGGTGTTGAGCTCTGGCCAGATTGAGCAGGAGAGGCTGTGTACGTTGGAAGTTTTAGTAGGCTAAACAAGTTCAGAGGCCAAGTGTTTGTGGTTCGTTTGAGAGGTTACCAGTGGGAGATGAGGACCAGCAAGAGCTTTCAGGGCTGGCACCTTTAGTGTAGGAGCAATCCCTGGACGTTCACAATTTCGGTGTTGAATTTTGGGCAGATTGAGCAGGAGAGGCTGTGTACGTTGGAAGTTTTAGGAGGCTAAACAAGTTCAGAGCCCAAGTGTTGTTGTGGTTCGTTTGAGAGGTTACCAGTGGGAGATGAGGACCAGCAAGAGCTTTCAGGGCTGGCACCTTTAGTGTAGGAGCAATCTCTGGACGTTCACAATTTCGGTGTTGAATTTTGGGCAGATTGAGCAGGAGAGGCTGTGTACGTTGGAAGTTTTAGTAGGCTAAACAAGTTCAGAGCCCAAGTGTTTGTGGTTCGTTTGAGAGGTTACCAGTGGGAGATGAGGACCAGCAAGAGCTTTCAGGGCTGGCACCTTTAGTGTAGGAGCAATCCTTGGGACGTTCGCAATTTCGGGTGTTGAGCTCTGGCCAGATTGAGCAGGAGAGGCTGTGTACGTTGGAAGTTTTAGTAGGCTAAACAAGTTCAGAGCCCAAGTGTTTGTGGTTCGTTTGAGAGGTTACCAGTGGGAGATGAGGACCAGCAAGAGCTTTCAGGGCTGGCACCTTTAGTGTAGGAGCAATCCCTGGACGTTCGCAAATTTCGGTGTTGAGCTCTGGCCAGATTGAGCAGGAGAGGCTGTGTACGTTGGAAGTTTTAGTGGGCTAAACAAGTTCAGAGGCCAAGTGTTTGTGGTTCGTTTGAGAGGTTACCAGTGGGAGATGAGGACCAGCAAGAGCTTTCAGGGCTGGCACCTTTAGTGTAGGAGCAATCCCTGGATGTTCACATTTCGGTGTTGAGCTCTGGCCAGATTGAGCAGGAGAGGCTGTGTACGTTGGCAGTTTTAGGAGGCTAAACAAGTTCAGAGGCCAAGTGTTTGTGGTTCGTTTGAGAGGTTACCAGTGGGAGATGAGGACCAGCAAGAGCTTTCAGGGCTGGCACCTTTAGTGTAGGAGCAATCCCTGGACGTTCACAATTTCGGTGTTGAATATTGGCCAGATTGAGCAGGAGAGGCTGTGTACGTTGGAAGTTTTAGTAGGCTAAACAAGTTCAGAGCCCAAGTGTTTGTGGTTCGTTTGAGAGGTTACCAGTGGGAGATGAGGACCAGCAAGAGCTTTCAGGGCTGGCACCTTTAGTGTAGGAGCAATCCTTGGACATTCGCAATTTCGGTGTTGAGCTCTGGCCAGATTGAGCAGGAGAGGCTGTGTACGTTGGAAGTTTTAGTAGGCTAAACAAGTTCAGAGCCCAAGTGTTTGTGGTTCGTTTGAGAGGTTACCAGTGGGAGATGAGGACCAGCAAGAGCTTTCAGGGCTGGCACCTTTAGTGTAGGAGCAATCGCTGGACGTTCACAATTTCGGTGTTGAATTTTGGCCAGATTGAGCAGGAAAGGCTGTGTACGTTGGAAGTTTTAGTAGGCTAAACAAGTTCAGAGGCCAAGTGTTTGTGGTTCGTTTGAGAGGTTACCAGTGGGAGATGAGGACCAGCAAGAGCTTTCAGGGCTGGCACCTTTAGTGTAGGAGCAATCCCTGGACGTTCGCAATTTCGGTGTTGAGCTCTGGCCAGATTGAGCAGGAGAGGCTGTGTACATTGGAAGTTTTAGTAGGCTAAACAAGTTCAGAGCCCAAGTGTTTGTGGTTCGTTTGAGAGGTTACCAGTGGGAGATGAGGACCAGCAAGAGCTTTCAGGGCTGGCACCTTTAGTGTAGGAGCAATCCCTGGATGTTCACAATTTCGGTGTTGAATTTTGGCCAGATTGAGCAGGAGAGGCTGTGTACGTTGGAAGTTTTAGGAGGCTAAACAAGTTCAGAGGCCAAGTGTTTGTGGTTCGTTTGAGAGGTTACCAGTGGGAGATGAGGACCAGCAAGAGCTTTCAGGGCTGGCACCTTTAGTGTAGGAGCAATCCCTGGACGTTCACAATTTCGGTGTGGAGCTCTGGCCAGATTGAGCAGGAGAGGCTGTGTACGTTGGAAGTTTTAGTAGGCTAAACAAGTTCAGAGCCCAAGTGTTTGTGGTTCGTTTGAGAGGTTACCAGTGGGAGATGAGGACCAGCAAGAGCTTTCAGGGCTGGCACCTTTAGTGTAGGAGCAATCCTTGGACGTTCGCAATTTCGGTGTTGAGCTCTGGCCAGATTGAGCAGGAGAGGCTGTGTACGTTGGAAGTTTTAGTAGGCTAAACAAGTTCAGAGGCCAAGTGTTTGTGGTTCGTTTGAGAGGTTACCAGTGGGAGATGAGGACCAGCAAGAGCTTTCAGGGCTGGCACCTTTAGTGTAGGAGCAATCCCTGGACGTTCGCAATGTCGGTGTTGAGCTCTGGCCAGATTGAGCAGGAGAGGCTGTGTACGTTGGAAGTTTTAGTGGGCTAAACAAGTTCAGAGGCCAAGTGTTTGTGGTTCGTTTGAGAGGTTACCAGTGGGAGATGAGGACCAGCAAGAGCTTTCAGGGCTGGCACCTTTAGTGTAGGAGCAATCGCTGGACGTTCGCAATGTCGGTGTTGAGCTCTGGCCAGATTGAGCAGGAGAGGCTGTGTACGTTGGAAGTTTTAGTAGGCTAAACAAGTTCAGAGCCCAAGTGTTTGTGGTTCGTTTGAGAGGTTACCAGTGGGAGATGAGGACCAGCAAGAGCTTTCAGGGCTGGCACCTTTAGTGTAGGAGCAATCCCTGGACGTTCGCAATTTCGGTGTTGAATTTTGGCCAGATTGAGCAGGAGAGGCTGTGTACATTGGAAGTTTTAGTAGGCTAAACAAGTTCAGAGCCCAAGTGTTTGTGGTTCGTTTGAGAGGTTACCAGTGGGAGATGAGGACCAGCAAGAGCTTTCAGGCTGGCACCTTTAGTGTAGGAGCAATCCCTGGATGTTCACAATTTCGGTGTGGAGCTCTGGCCAGATTGAGCAGGAGAGGCTGTGTACGTTGGAAGTTTTAGGAGGCTAAACAAGTTCAGAGGCCAAGTGTTTGTGGTTCGTTTGAGAGGTTACCAGTGGGAGATGAGGACCAGCAAGAGCTTTCAGGGGCTGGCACCTTTAGTGTAGGAGCAATCCCTGGACGTTCAGAATTTCGGTGTGGAGCTCTGGCCAGATTGAGCAGGAGAGGCTGTGTACGTTGGAAGTTTTAGTGGGCTAAACAAGTTCAGAGCCCAAGTGTTTGTGGTTCGTTTGAGAGGTTACCAGTGGGAGATGAGGACCAGCAAGAGCTTTCAGGGCTGGCACCTTTAGTGTAGGAGCAATCCTTGGACGTTCGCAATTTCGGTGTTGAGCTCTGGCCAGATTGAGCAGGAGAGGCTGTGTACGTTGGAAGTTTTAGTAGGCTAAACAAGTTCAGAGGCCAAGTGTTTGTGGTTCGTTTGAGAGGTTACCAGTGGGAGATGAGGACCAGCAAGAGCTTTCAGGGCTGGCACTTTAGTGTAGGAGCAATCCCTGGACGTTCGCAATGTCGGTGTTGAGCTCTGGCCAGATTGAGCAGGAGAGGCTGTGTACGTTGGAAGTTTTAGTGGGCTAAACAAGTTCAGAGGCCAAGTGTTTGTGGTTCGTTTGAGAGGTTACCAGTGGGAGATGAGGACCAGCAAGAGCTTTCAGGGCTGCACCTTTAGTGTAGGAGCAATCGCTGGACGTTCGCAATTTCGGTGTTGAGCTCTGGCCAGATTAAGCAGGAGAGGCTGTGTACGTTGGAAGTTTTAGTGGGCTAAACAAGTTCAGAGCCCAAGTGTTTTGTGTTGTTCGTTTGAGTTAGGTTTACCAGTGGGAGATGAGGACCAGCAAGAGCTTTCAGGGCTGGCACCCTTTAGTGTAGGAGCAATCCCTGGACGTTCACAATTTCGATGTTGAATTTTGGCCAGATTGAGCAGGAGAGGCTGTGTACGTTGGAAGTTTTAGTAGGCTAAACAAGTTCAGAGGCCAAGTGTTTGTGGTTCGTTTGAGAGGTTACCAGTGGGAGATGAGGACCAGCAAGAGCTTTCAGGGCTGGCACCTTAGTGTAGGAGCAATCCCTGGACGTTCACAATTTCGGTGTTGAATTTTGGCCAGATTGAGCAGGAGAGGCTGTGTACGTTGGAAGTTTTAGTAGGCTAAACAAGTTCAGAGGCCAAGTGTTTGTGGTTCGTTTGAGAGGTTACCAGTGGGAGATGAGGACCAGCAAGAGCTTTCAGGGCTGGCACCTTTAGTGTAGGAGCAATCGCTGGACGTTTGCAATGTCGGTGTTGAGCTCTGGCCAGATTGAGCAGGAGAGGCTGTGTACGTTGGAAGTTTTAGTAGGCTAAACAAGTTCAGAGGCCAAGTGTTTGTGGTTCGTTTGAGAGGTTACCAGTGGGAGATGAGGACCAGCAAGAGCTTTCAGGGCTGATAGTGTAGGAGCAATCCCTGGACGTTCGCAATTTCGATGTTGAGCTCTGGCCAGATTGAGCAGGAGAGGCTGTGTACGTTGGAAGTTTTAGTAGGCTAAACAAGTTCAGAGCCCAAGTGTTTGTGGTTCGTTTGAGAGGTTACCAGTGGGAGATGAGGACCAGCAAGAGCTTTCAGGGCTGGCACCTTTAGTGTAGGAGCAATCCCTGGACGTTCACAATTTCGGTGTTGAATTTTGGCCAGATTGAGCAGGAGAGGCTGTGTACGTTGGAAGTTTTAGTAGGCTAAACAAGTTCAGAGCCCAAGTGTTTGTGGTTCGTTTGAGAGGTTACCAGTGGGAGATGAGGACCAGCAAGAGCTTTCAGGGCTGGCACCTTTAGTGTAGGAGCAATCGCTGGACGTTCGCAATTTCGGTGTTGAGCTCTGGCCAGATTGAGCAGGAGAGGCTGTGTACGTTGGAAGTTTTAGTAGGCTAAACAAGTTCAGAGCCCAAGTGTTTGTGGTTCATTTGAGAGGTTACCAGTGGGAGATGAGGACCAGCAAGAGCTTTCAGGGCTGGCACCTTTAGTGTAGGAGCAATCCCTGGACGTTCACAATTTCGGTGTTGAATTTTGGGCAGATTGAGCAGGAGAGGCTGTGTACGTTGGAAGTTTTAGGAGGCTAAACAAGTTCAGAGCCCAAGTGTTTGTGGTTCGTTTGAGAGGTTACCAGTGGGAGATGAGGACCAGCAAGAGCTTTCAGGGCTGGCACCTTTAGTGTAGGAGCAATCTCTGGACGTTCACAATTTCGGTGTTGAATTTTGGGCAGATTGAGCAGGAGAGGCTGTGTACGTTGGAAGTTTTAGTAGGCTAAACAAGTTCAGAGGCCAAGTGTTTGTGGTTCGTTTGAGAGGTTACCAGTGGGAGATGAGGACCAGCAAGAGCTTTCAGGGCTGGCACCTTTAGTGTAGGAGCAATCCTGGACGTTCGCAATTTCGGTGTTGAGCTCTGGCCAGATTGAGCAGGAGAGGCTGTGTACGTTGGAAGTTTTAGTAGGCTAAACAAGTTCAGAGCCCAAGTGTTTGTGGTTCGTTTGAGAGGTTACCAGTGGGAGATGAGGACCAGCAAGAGCTTTCAGGGCTGGCACCTTTAGTGTAGGAGCAATCCCTGGACGTTCGCAATTTCGGTGTTGAGCTCTGGCCAGATTGAGCAGGAGAGGCTGTGTACGTTGGAAGTTTTAGTGGGCTAAACAAGTTCAGAGGCCAAGTGTTTGTGGTTCGTTTGAGAGGTTACCAGTGGGAGATGAGGACCAGCAAGAGCTTTCAGGGCTGGCACCTTTAGTGTAGGAGCAATCCCTGGACGTTCGCAATTTCGGTGTTGAGCTCTGGCCAGATTGAGCAGGAGAGGCTGTGTACGTTGGAAGTTTTAGTGGGCTAAACAAGTTCAGAGCCCAAGTGTTTGTGGTTCGTTTGAGAGGTTACCAGTGGGAGATGAGGACCAGCAAGAGCTTTCAGGGCTGGCACCTTTAGTGTAGGAGCAATCGCTGGACGTTCACAATTTCGGTGTTGAATTTTGGCCAGATTGAGCAGGAAAGGCTGTGTACGTTGGAAGTTTTAGTAGGCTAAACAAGTTCAGAGGCCAAGTGTTTA